>NW_015373896.1:3857417-3953568 GCF_001272555.1 Dufourea novaeangliae | reverse complement strand
ACGACGTCGCGTCGTTCCAGCTGACAGTGGATACCTGGAAAGCATGCCCGGCCTAGGCTGCTGCTGGCTTCCGGAACAGCTGTCGACGCGCATTTTCGATCCGCCGATCGAGGGGTGGTTCAACGACGACGACGGCTGCCGGTTTCGCGAGGCCCGTGACGAGTTTGCGTTCCCATGAAAGCGTGCTCGTGTTCGCTCGGGAACGAGTGAACCGAAACGGGTCAGGGATACGGATAGAGGGGAACGAATGCTGTGGATCAAATATTAGTGGTATTTCGTTTTTGTTGACGAAATGTTTACCGGTGAACACCGCCTACAGAATAATGCAACACTGCGGATCTGAAAGGTACTCTGTGCGGTTCCTGAGACAATATTGGATGTGTCACTCTATAGTAAAAATACAAATACAATTTTAAAATAATAGTTTCTGTGACTCTTGAATATTCAAAAATGTTTTAAAAGAATTGTATATGGCCCTTATTATCGAAATACATGTCCACCCTTAGAATAATGTTCTTTCTTCCATTTGTAGGTATTTAATACGAAGAATACCTTGTTAGTCAAAGATAACATGTTTCATGGAATATATTTGTGTATGTATCTATGAACCAGATTGTTTGGAACCTCGTATGTAGAATCACAATTAGTGAATAAATCTTTCTGAACATAGATATTATTGGTGTTTATCCTGTACACGAACAAACGAAATAAACTACACGCTTCTAAGTGTCGGTGACAATAGTTATTATCCTAAATACAACATCCAGGGCAATTGGCGTTATCAAAGGCCATCAGAGTTGAAAAATATGGCTTAAAAATCCCGTACCTGTTGCCATTAGCTCCGAAATATCGGACTAAAAGCGACGTCATTAAGCTAGAGCCTTGGTGAGGAATTGTCGTTTAACGCGTTAAACATAATTTAATGACTTTAAATTGCAGGTCGAAAGAGGCGATAAATGTCTCTAAACTACTCACTAACGACGAACTTTTCAATATATATATGTTCTAACACAAAATATAATTGCAAACGTACGCTTCAGGTGCAATCGATTTCGAACAACGGGTTACAACAATTACTCTACCCACTGTTATACAACAATCAATAATATAGATTCATAGAAGCGATGGTAGATCAGTCTCTCTCTAAAATCAAATGCTCCTCAACGAAGGGTGTCCGCAAGACTATCAAAGCAATCGCCGGCGTATCCGCCCCCGTACTAGCGCGTACACACGGTCCGTGATCGCGAGGGTCGAGGGGTTGCATGGGGGAAGGGGGATTGGGAGGTGGTTCAGGCTCGTATGCGTCAATAAATATATGCGAGTCGATCGCGTTCTCATGCGAGAGGCATACACGCGGTGTGCAGGTACGCCGGCCGGCGCGGCGTGCGCGCCGTTGCATTCGTAAAGGCCGCTGCACCGTAGAACCGCCGACACGGACGTCAACAAACAAGCGCGCGACTGTTGGGACGAGTTCAATGCGCTTCGGTGACTCGGACAGCGGCGGCGGCGGTGGGCGGAGGGGTTACGGGGGATGAAAGAGGGACAAAGAAGAGGATGACCGAGGGGTGGGCAGCACGACGACGGGCTCGAATATTATTCCGGGGGAGGGGGAAAACACCCCTTTTCAGGACAATGAGATCGTTGATGGGAATAATTAGCGCAGTATTGTGAGGTTTTAGTGGATTAGAAACTCCTGTCCTTCAATTTTATCTGTCTCCGCTGCCTTGAATGGCTGCTTTATTGCACGGGAATCACTGTGAAATGCTTTTCGAAGATCGATCCAGACATGTGGGTGGGTAAATTTATGTAACACTCTGGACTACATTCATATTTTGAAGGTAAGTGGTGAGATGATTGGAGGTACTTGTGGCTGATATTCTTTAATTAATTTTGCAGAGATAATTGTTGTACTTTGTGTTCTGACATTTTGCTGTGTAATAAACCCTGATCACTGGTTTTGTTGAATATTAAACGTTCGTTGCTTGATTATTTCGGTATGTATTCTGATGCATACAAATTGCAATACCAAGAAAGTATAAATTGATATGTGTAGGAGTCACGTTTATGATCAGAAGAGACACATGTAACATTAAATGTATTTTAAACAACGGACGGAAAAGGAATCCCTTTAGAATTATTTTGTATAGTTTCCCGTATGTCAGATACGTAACATAAAAATACGTAACACTGTAATTTATGTACTACGATGAAATTAACATTTACAATAGTTCTAATTCCTATAGGAAAGTATTTCTTTAAAGAATTCTTACGATCGAGACTGAAGAAGTTCTTCCGCGTTTAAGGATCAAACACACTGTTTCCTTTCGCTGCTCGAAGAGAGAATATTTCGCGGAGCGAGAATGCTATCCGAAGAAGAAACAGCATTTTGATTAAACAACTTTACACCGCACTCGACTTTGCATTCCGCTTGTAAAAATTCCAAGAAGCACGCTGCGAGCCACACAACCCACCTCGTAACCTCTAACTACGTAGTTGGAATCCGAAGCGAACTTTCCACGGTTTCACCGTGAAAAAAAGGAAAGAAAATTCGAAGGATACGCGCGGTCACGTATCCGCTAAGGGCGCCTTGTAACTTTCGTACGGCAGACGGAAACAAACCGTCGAGTTTTCTCGGCCGTGGATCCCAGCATTTTGGAAAAGTTCGAGAGGTGTTTGGACGTTTGTCGGAGTCTGTCTGCTCGAGAAAACGAAGGCAATCTGGCGATCTTGTTACTTTACGCTTCTGAAGAGAAATAGCAGATCGGGACTAAAGATCGAGTTGTATCTGAGGAGGATATAGTAAAAATTGCTATACACGTAATAGTTTATGCGTATTACAACGCATAAGTAGAACGCTCTACTTACACGCCAATCTGGAATATTCTATGAAAGCCCGATTTTCGATCCACATTTAGCCCGCGCACGGACCTAAATTTATCAGCAGCTGAATCCCATTGGCCCTAGAGAGCCCGCCTCGAGTCCCAATTAGAGTCTACATCAACTAGCTTAACCTCGAGCAAACATTGCTCCGAAAACTTCAATTCGCGGGCAATCTTTTGCGCAACAGACAGGCCCCGGGAGTGTTCCTGAATCGATCGAATTCGAGACTGCAGGGCTCCGTTTGCACAAGCACGTTTCGAGCGCGAATCCTGAAACGATCGAGTCGACGATATTGCTCGACGAGGAGGACAGAGCAACCGAGATATCGTCCCGTATCGATTTTCTGTCCGGCGTTGTTTTACTCGACGTCCTCCTCCGCGTAATCGTATATAACGCGACTCCTGCTCGCGATGCAGATGAAACGGGAAAGTAATGGCAGAGGCTGTAGGCGAAAGGCGGCACGGGAAAACGACCAGGACACCTAAGGAGCTCGGAGCAGGAGAAGGAGGAGAAGGAGGAGAAAGAGGAGGAGGCATCGAGTGACAGAGGTTGCAAACGTGATCGCGAAACGTCTGCAGACGCTTCTCTCCCTTTATTGCAAGACTCCCCGTAAGCTGCTCCGCGAATTTAGTCGACTGTAGCTGGTGAAATTTAGTGGATTGTTCGTTGAACAATGTCTCGTGGCTGTGTCAGCTTTCGTCTGGTATGTTGGTTTATTATACGGGTCACGTGATTGTTCGAAACAGTAGGTATTAACGAAGATTTGGCAAATAGTTGTGCTACATAGGAGTTATTTAATGGACATGGGAATAGATGTTTAAGGAAGTAGATCAGTCTGCGATAGAAACAGTCTGCGACTGATCTGGAATCGGGGTTCACACGCAGGAACTTCGTAGACCCCAGAAATGAACCTCGGAAAGTTTCCCCGTACGAGTGAATGTAATGTATAACATCGCGCAATAATGTTATATTTTTAAAATAAAGAAGTTAAATATGGAAATAAAATTACATTAAAGGAAAAAAGATATACGAAATCTTTGGCGAGGCTGCTCCAATGTTTCTCGCCTCTTTCGTTCTTTCAACAAAGTTCTTGCAATAGAGAATTCTATATCAGTTAACATCTCTATCGCGTGAACTTGCGACACGCGTAATGCAATAACGCCCCGTGTGTATCGTGTACACGATATCAGAGATACTTTATCTTCGTTACAGTATACATCGAACTACATAAAACTTCACTCCCGCCATTGTAACGTTTTACGATCTCCTATCAAGTCCAGCCACAGTCTCCTAAACCTTCGTAACGGACGCTCCGTATATTAAAAAGGGGTTTTTCTTTTTCTAGAAAGAGTTAATACCATGTTAGTTGTAAATAATATTTACTCGTGTATTATGAACGAACAATCGCGTTACCGTTAATCGTGAATTTTTTAAGAGCAATTTATGGTTCAAAACGCTACACTGTCCGTTGCAAGGGCGATTATGGTGTTTAACACGCAACGTAAAATAATAAGCAAGCTCGGAAACAGCGAGACACGTACGCTAGGAAGCCGCTTTGTATAGAGAGCACAACTAGATTTATGATAATGAAAATACGCGAGCCATTTAAGAGGCGGTTTTGCTAATTACCATGACAATAGGGACAACACTAGCGATAATCGTCTGCCATTGTTCCTGTATGACGAATTCATCTATAAAATTAGCTACACGACAGTTCGGCAAAACTGGTTTCGAAACGTTCGTAGTGTATTATTATCAGCTTAAAGGGAAAACAATTTCGAATTCTGAGGTAGTTCAGTTCGTCTAACGAGTTCCTAAGAATCGAATATGAGAGTTTGAAAGTAAGTCAAAGGTCTGCTGTAGATTTCCAAACAGAATTTGCTATTCTTGAAAAAACAGAGTAACAATAACTCTAACAATCACTGATAGACATCGAAGTTTGGCGCACTATAAATAAAAGCCTACACGTATCGAGGTTTTCAATTTACTCCGTGGCCCGTCTTTTACTGTTTTTCCGTCTCGCGGCCCCGGACGATTGGTCTAGTTTCCGTGGCGATCTTTCACGCGAGATTGTTTATATAATTGATTCGGCCTACAGAGGAATTATCCGTGGAAATAGAATCCGCCCAGCAAACCCGCCGTGTTCGAGAGTTAATCAATGATCGCTTTCTCGACGGATCTCTCCCGTCTCCGCGCAGCCTTCGGCTATCTTTGTGATCGTTGCTATCTGGATGACGACTGCGATTCGCGTCATCGTCAGCGAGAGGCATTATAAACGTCGACTCGGAATTGTCGGCGGGAATATGCGGGTCGCGGGTGACGATGCAGCTGGGATAACCGTGTCATCGATTAAACCCTATAAATACGACTCTCTCCTCCCTGACCGTATCAGACGACTGAAACATCAATCCACGGAGCACGAGTGGCTTCTCGCGATCGAGGGATCATCGATCCGCGCGTTCTCTCGCCTCTCAGCGTCGCGTCGCGTCGCGTGTTTTCCTCGCGAGGGTCGCGGCCGAGTGCGATACCTCGGAACGAGTGCCAACTCAAAACTGTCTACAGAACGTACTCCACAACTGATTTACGTTCCTGAGAGGAGACTTCAAGGGGTAACGGACACTTTAAGCGGGAGGAATATGGTGCAACGGCAATTTTTGTATTTTTTCGTGCAGATGGAGACAGCTGGAAGCGTTATGGGAACTTGCATTTATTATACAGCAGGAGGATAGGGTAGCAATCTTAGGTGTTGCTTAACATTAGAAACTGCCAAACAAGTAAAAATGACTTATCAGTATATTCTTATAACGATGACTAAAATGTTACTGCATTTTCTTTTGCAACTTTGATTACGATATGAAAGTGAAGAAATTAGTATTGTTATAAATTTGTAGATGTTCCAAAGTTTGTTATAGTGGTTGAAAGCTTGCAGCGAGAAGTAACTTCTTTTAGAACCAAATTTTTAACAGCGGCTAATCTTTCGAGACCGACGAATGGATCGGTTGCGATAAACAAAGTTTATTGGGGCCGAGTAACGCATACGATCCAACTATGTCGGCCTGTATGAATAATTCAATTTATCGATTGCTGGTACAACACGGTTGCAATGCCATCTGTACAATCTTTTACTGATTTTGAAAGTTCTTGGAAACTTCCAATCAGTAAACTACGGCCGAAACATCGTATGAAATATTCCTATTTTCCCCCCGTTCTATTCTAATACACACCATTCTATTTTTTCGCGTTTTCGTGATCGATATCGAAAGCTTAACGGAAGATAGCAGGATAGTCGATACAGCGATCACACTGGATGAAATATACGCGGTCCTTTCGCTGTTTCAAAAATTTTTTGATATTCGATACGCGCCAGCTCTCTCGCGTATTAACCCGCCGAAATCGGATTCTTCCTGTACCAATTAAAGGGTGGCGTAATTGAAAAATTTCGCCAATCTACATCGCGATCATCCAATAATTCGATACGATATCGAGAAACAGGACGCTTCGTTCGACGATCAGAAAAAGGGTTCGACCACTATTTCTACACGAGATCGATTCCGGATAACCTGGAATATTTCAGTCTGTCACAATAAAAATCGTATATCAGGAATACCACAATTATCTTTTGGAACCACATGGCAATTCCTGACTTAAAAAAAGGAAAGTTCTACGCTGTATGTTCGCCATTAAATCCGCCGATTCCAAGATGTGACTTTCAGGACGAAGACGAAATGGAGTTTTCCCAGGATCCACGGAATAGTCGTCTCGATAAACATCACCGAACGTAGCGACGATCCACCGAGGGATATATACGGGTAAACATCAGATAAACCGACGGCGGCCCGGTCGATTTAAGCAATTTAAGGAAGATCCGGAATCACATGGAAAGTAAGATAACAGGACCAAGCACGTGCCATCTGCCGCGAAGCTACCGATCGTCTATCTCCGCCGAGTCAACGGCAAACGCGGCAACCATCTGCTTCTGCAGATGCCCCTGTCTATTTGCCCTAGCCGCCGAAAAAATGTTTTGCCTCGTATCCACATCCCACGAAGGATCTCCGTTGGCCTACCAGAAGGATCCATAGTCCTGGATGAAACAATAAACGGAGCCAGGCTAAATAAATCTGGCGCGACCTGGATAAATTCCTTCCCATTGCTTGGAGAATCAAGTTGCTCATGTTCCCGAGGAAATTGGCTAAAGCACTTTTAACCCTCTCTCACGCAAATGTTTCCTTGCTATCGATCTCTATATACACTGAACTGACGAAGTCTCGAAGGCCTTTTAGCCGTCCCAGAATTCGACCTACCATTGGGGGATACTGTAAAATGGAATTCGTGAATGTAAGAACGAAACAGGAACTATGCAAATAGGCTTTCAGCAACCCTCAGTAGCCAACAGATCTCGATCCAACTACAACAAATATTCTATCTACAACCATACGTCGCGAAATTCAACTATATCTACCCTTCTTTCCAGAGAATATCATTTCTAAAATCGACAGCATTCGAGTCGCGGTTTATTTCACCAGGACCGGGGTGAAGATAACGATCGGTGTGGCCTATAACCTTCCGACGAAGCGTGCACGCCGATTAAACTATTTCCAGGGCGGGGCCGGTTTATTTTACGGCGTCGGCGGCCGTCTATGGCGTAATAACGCGGAATTCACAATTACCATCGCGATCGCGGGCTCATGTGTATCGGCCCGGTTCGGGGTAGACGATACCCGCGCATAAAAGCGTCCGGAGGCTTAAGCGTCGATACGATTATAATATTCAATCGGTGGCCCCGATAATGGCCCGGCGAGCATAAAGCGTGCAGCAAAGGGGAGAAGGGGGTTAGTTCGCCAGCAGACAGATAACACTAGCACCGGTGGACCGGTGAACGTTTTATCAGCACGTGGCTGGCTGCGCCGCGCGGCAAAGTGTTACGACCGCTCGTGACAATCGCGCAGTAAACAAAGCTTCGCGTTATAATTGGAATCGGGGGGTGTGTTTCTGCGTCGGCGAGGTCACCGCCGCACCTTTTTCTCTATCCGCTGTTGACCGTGCCTCTAATTAATTCGGTGTATCGCGAACTCGCGGGAAATTCCGCCGAACAGAGAATCTCACAGTGCCTAGGGTATGTAAAATATATTTGATGAAAATTGTGACCTAACGCTAGGTAGACAGTGCGCGTGGAGATCCTCGCACCTTGGACCATTAGTACATCCAATTATTTTTTTGTATTGTTTTGTTTGAAACAACGGTGGCAAATCGCGAGGAAACCGCAATAAAAATTAATAATTAAATCCCCGAGCGAATTAAACATATTCTAGAGCAACGATGTACAACGGATGAACTCCATCCTTCAATCCTCCGTATTATCAACATCACGGGCAAAACACGATTCGAAAGCGTCCGGGCCAACGATTATTCGCCCACCCCCTTTGATCGTGATGGATCAACGATTATTCGCCTCCACCCGTAAAACACACAATGTATATACAAATGGGAGTCCCAGTGTCGGTCGTGTTTGCGTTCCGTCACAACAGTGGTCCCGTAGTCGCTGCACGATTTCCCGTCGCCTCGAACTTTCCTTCGAGTTAGTCCTCGCCGCGTCGACAATGCTCTCGTATTCACCGGTGCCCCTCACTCGGTTTCGTTTCATCCACCGCGAAGTTCGCGGGTATACTCGCGCGGGGTTAATAAATTCCCAGGGGCTTCGGCCGTCGCGACGCTTCGAAAAGGGAACAACCGATCTCAGCTGGCTGGTTTCGCGTTAGATCTTATAGGAGCTCGCTCTGGGCTCGCAGTTCCGGCGACGAAATCGAAAACCGAGTCGACTGGCGGCCGCGGGATCCGCGGAGATGGTAACCGGTGGGGAGGGATGAAAACACAGACGGGGAACAGACGCGGAAATATGCGAGGAACAGGGTCGAGAAAGGAGCGAAGGAGGGGGATGGAAAGTTTCTGCGAGGATGTAGAACCTACACTGCCAATAGCGACGCGAGACGGTACGAAATTTCCAAGCGCGTTAAGGAGGGCGTTAAGATATTAAATCCGAGAGCTTCGTCGGGGTTTCGGGTTCCCAACTAATTATGGAGTCGAGTGCAACCTTAGACCCATCTCCTCCTCGTCTCGCGCGTTTTCCAACCGTCGCGGGGCAACCGCCCACCGCGCGCTTTCAACCCCCCGCGAGACCAGTCGGCAATTGATTTAAGACTTCACTCGCAGCTGTGCGGATGCGAAATTGGTTGGGGAAACCTGCTTACCTTCGTTTAACGCGGGGCATCGTGGGGCTTTCAGGTTTCTGGTATCGGACAAGAAAGAGATTTCCTGCGGGCTTAATATGTGGGGAGACACGGAGTCTCTTTTGGGGACGTTTCTGTTTCTGGTCTGGCGCGGACCTTTGTAACGGTGGGTAGACTCTTACCTGAAATCAGAGAGGAGAAATGGGATTAGAGTGTTGAATTCATTGATTAAACACGAAATTATGCATTCGTGTGTACTGGTTATTATTCATTGATTTGAAGGTACTTTTATTTTAATTTATAGAGGGACCAATACTGATTGGTCAGTCAATGTTACTGAAGTGTCGCATACGACTGGTAAGTTGCCTGTCGAGGCGGTAGAGGGGCCAGGAGAGTAAGCCAATTCAGCCAATACCGATAAATGCGTGTGGCCCAATGCTATGACTGTGTCCAACGAGGTTAGCTTATTTCACTGCGATCAATGAAACCCGTATTCCATCCGTCTGCTAACTTACCAGCCGCACACAGTAGGTACTTCCACCATATGGTCAGACTGATCTACTACTTCGATAATTGAAAGTTCACATCATGAGTATTGTGAATCAGAATGAAAAAACATTAAGACTTGAAGATAAATGTACCTACATCAAAGAAATATGTATGTCCTATTACATCTTCTCGTCCGTTAATCTTTGTAGAACTTATGTCGAATATGTTTTTAATAATTACTAATGCGAGGAAATAAAAGTTTTTGATGAACGAAACGAATATGATTGTTATCTCTCTGAAGATCTACCGAAAGAGATTTTATTGGTACTCAACTATTTAACCGTTCAGAAATAGAGGAGCTATTTAAATGTCAGGGCTAAATAAAGTATCTCGTAAAGACCTCGTGGATTAACACTTTTGCAGGCGGAAACGATCATCCATGAATTACCCATTCGGAAACCGGTATGATTTGCAATTTAACGGCGGCGTTTGACAATCCTTAATTTACAGCCATCGAGAGACATCCCCGCGGAAAACATTAATATCATTATATGAAACGTCGAAATCGTTCCCGCGAATTCTAGCCAACGGTCGCTGATTACCCTGAACCGTGCCGCACATAACATGCCCGTGCACGAATGCATTAATCTCCCGTGCTCTCGCGTTCCTGTCGACGATCCTTTCCTGGCGGTGCATAATGTCGTGCGCTGCGACTTCGACATTAAGAAAGAACTCGTAAAATGGCCTTGTTCGTCAAATTTTTTATCCATAACCGTTTAACGAAGACCTTTGGAGCTTTGTGGAATAAATTGACACTTAAATACAGAAATGTCTCGTTAATTCTATGATCGAATACTTCATCGCTGATTTTTATGCTCAATCTTAAAGACCACGATCGCTGTCAGCTTGGAACCGTAATCTGAGAACGTAATCTACAGAAACGTAATAAAGAGGCTCGTCATTTAAATGGTATCGCCAGCAAAGTGGAAGTAGGAAACAATTACGATGGCTAATGAGGAAGTAGTAACCACGTGTTATGCTTTAATGAACACGTTTAATAAAAGGTACATGAATTCTCCATTTAATAGATAGATTTTAAAAAGTAATTTATAAAAGTCTGTATTTACGATAGCAGTTAATGTGATCATAAATCCCGAATGTACTATTATAAGTACTATTGAAATTATTCTCCTTCGACATAGGGGAAAACCAAAAACTTTCCATATTCGATGTGTTATATTTCCATGTTCGTTCGCCTAAGATACCATCGCCTCTATTGTCAATTGGTAGCGAGAAAAAAAAATGTGCATCAAGAGCCGCGAAATAACTTAGCCGCTGAGGACAACATTGACGCAGTAAATACCATCGAATGACCACGGTTATGTAGCACAAGAACCCGTAGGGCTGAATTTCACAGCCTTCACAAAGAAGCGTCTTGTTATACAGCTGGGAGAGGGTGGGGGGTCTCTGCGGGGCCGAAGACCGTAAATCGCCGGCGCGTTGCATTGTTTTTTATCGGTCGCGCGTCCCTCCGGCCAATGACGGGCCGGTTACGTAGCCGCTATAAATATTAATCCTATAATTGGCCAGCAAAGTGATTTACTCGCCTCGTAAAAGCACGCGGCCGTTATTTATATCGTCGCATGTATCGCGCGCGCGACGACGTCGGTAACGGAATCTGTTCGCGTGGGCAACACGCGTGGCCAGGAAAATACAAGGACTGATTATCCCTTTCTCGGTCGGGTCGCGATCGATTTTTCACCGACACGTCGACCTTAATACGGGAATCGTCTCGCGAAACGCGTAACTACCCGCCTAGCGAAGTAACGCTGCTGCTCGTCGAGAAAGTTCTCGGCGTTACCTACTCGAGAAATATCGTTCGTCGATCCTGAAATTTTCAGAAAGTTCGAAAACGTCGTTCCATCATCCTGGCTCTCGAGAGAATTTTCTTGCTACCCTTCGGGGGCCGAGTGCCCTTTACGTCCTACATATTTCATCCGACCCGTCCTCCTCCGCGCCAACTGAACTCGTTCAAACTCAGTTTTAATCCGCCCTTAAAGAGCCAAACGGTTGAAACTCGAAACCAGGAAATCTAACGACGGTGAGGTGGATCGTTTCTTTTTTCTTTCCTTTCGTTTGGTCTCGTCGCTCGTTACTACCCGTCTCGTTTCATGGAACAAAGGAGGTACACGTCGATCGTTTGCACCGTTCGGCCGTTCGGCTCGTTCGAGAATACCAATGATCCAGGGGGTAGTCGCGAAGAGGAAAAAGAGGGAGGTCGAAAGTTCACCCGCAGAATAGTTCTGTATAGATCTTTCGACGTTTTCGAATGTTCCTGTTAAACCCGCGCAATCTGGTACCGTTAAAAGAAACGAGTATTTTCGAATTCAATAATTTCTGTTAAATAAATAAATAAATCCACTTCTGTATTCGTGTTCTCTAAACAGTTTCTCTATATCTGCATTGCTAATAGGTTTTGCACACTCATCGTTCGAATAAAAATTCTTCCCGTCAGACATCTTCGCCATAGCATGACTCCACCAGTCAACACAAGCATTTCCAGAGGATCTCGAGGCACGGCAGAGGCCACTCGACGTTTCCTCGACGCTGACACTCACGGAAACGTTGAAAGGATCGCGTATCGATTTCACTGCGGTAAGAACGGTCGCGTCGATCCACGTGTGCATGCGATGCTCACGGTAAGGGTTGTGCACGCACGTACATATACAGGGTGTAACAAAAATGTTGGAGGACCCGAAAATAGAAGACTCGTGAGGTGATTTGAAACAAGTTTTTCCTTTGCAAAAATGTTATTTTTTTTTTAATAATATTTTTGCTAAGGAAAAAGTTATTTCAATTCATCCCAGGAATTCCTCATTTCCGGGAGTCGAAGCTAGTTTGGGACACCTTGTATATGCGACTGGAAAAGCGCGCGGAGGTCGACCCGCTCGGTACACTTAAGAACACGCGAGGCCCAGCCGCGGGATTTCGAGAGATCGACGATTGCGAAGCGCCGCGGAAAGGAAACGGGGGCTGCGGAGCGGAGAGTTACGGCGGAACTGGGTTACGGAATACCTGAGACGGCCGGGGACGGGGCAAAAAGGCCGGCGTATCGCGGGGACGCGTTGCGGAACCAGCAGATTCTAAACGTCGTTGCCCCGCGGTAATTGGTAGCGTTTTTACGCGAAGAAACCTCCTTCGGTATGCGAGGCTCGCCGCCTCGGCGACTGGAATTAAATCGACGCTCTCTCGCTCGCCCGACCGTCCGTTCTCTCGACGCTGGGGCTTTGGAATCTCGAGGAGCGATTTTTCAATTGGCGGCTCGTTTATCGTATCGACGCCCGGGAGAAATCGGAGATTGTTGCGTTAATGGGGACGTATACCTGTAGGTGTGTAGCGCGGTCAGGCGAAATAGCGGCACGCGAGCTGTGCAGCGGGGATCGATCGCTTTTCAGAGATTTACCGCATTACTATTTTCTCCCTATAATCGCATTGTATCGGGTTTTTTGTAGATGCGTACGATGGACGAGTACTGGAGGAACAGAATTGAAGTTATCGACTGGTCAGTGAAACATACACTACTGACGAGAAGTGTGGGACCAGGTCTGATAAAGAAAAAAAATAATATTATTGTCCAAAGATTTGATAAAAGTAATGTGCTAGAACTGATTGAAAAGGAATAATCAGTTACTGTACCTAACAATTATGAACTCCGATTCCATACTTTTGGCCGGTAGTGTATTCTCTGCTTTCTATGATGACGTTAGCAATTCAGAGCGATTTGAGTGTAAGAAGGAAATACTGTATGTAAATTTGACGGTTAATGTTTATATACTAGAATAATAGAAAATAACTGGGGGTAGGTAGTCAAAGGGTGTTCAAAGATAGCGGGGACTGGAGGAAAGATCAATGGAGTCTTGAAGTCTCAAAGGAGGATAAGAATTTTCTTTCCCCGATAGCCCTTTATAGACTTCTTCTATAAAAGCAAAGGGTTCATTTTCTCTTTGTGCCGTAAATATGATCGTCCGTTGACCTGATATCGATCTTCACAAATCATTACCTACTTGCGATAAACTGATCTTCATAAAAAAATAACGACCCATATCTATGTTCTAGATATTTATTAGGTATTGATTAAATTAATATTAATCGTTAAAAGAAATTGGAGTATAGAGGCACTTATACGAGGACCATCTGTATTCTATTGTCATAGGTATATCTACGTGATCGCCCAACTATCGAGAGGCTTACCGAAACTGTATTAGAACAGCTCGATCGGCTGTACAGAAAGGCGAAAATCCAACCCCCGATTAGGGAAGCTTTAGACATCGCGTAGACGACTTTTACGACTCGAAATTTGATCGCCGCTCTAACGGCGTCTGAGTCATAAACTGGCTGACAGACGAGCTGGAATACGAGGTAGCTCGATATTACGATTTAATATTTATTAATCAGTCAGCGGTATGTCTACGGAATATCTCAACTGAAAGGTACGTCCAGGTGTTGTCTCTCAATGAGGCAGGTGTCTTCGAAATAAAGTATCAAAGTTCACAAAGACGACAACAGCGTCTTGTTTGAAAAATTCATGAGATCTGTTTGAAATATTCAAACACACCATTTTGCTTGAGAAGAATATGGCTTTTCTTCGTTGACATGCACCCCACGTTTAGCTCACTGTGCGCAGCTCGCTAATCCTAAAGGATGGACTAAACTTTCGATTATTCAAAACTTTAGATATCTGACAATTCTCATATACGTATTGTTATATCTGTACCATTGTTCTACAGGTACCTATATGTATTTCCTATCGAAACGCTAATAGAGGAATTTTTCTACAGTCACGTTCACGAACAACCGGGTACCACGGCGCGGTTTTCCTTCGTCGTGATCTCATTCATAACTTCCGCGACGCCCGTCGAAAGGTAACGATCGCTGTTTGTTCCTCGATTACTGGCCGCGACGTGACATAATGCGAGTTATCGGTCAACGGATGCTCGTGCGCGCCCGTCCGCCCGGCGAATCAATGGCGTGGCAAGCGGGAAATATTTATGACCGTGGTTACAAAGTCCTCGCGAGCCACCGATAGCCAATAATCTATATTTTTGTTTTCGACTATGATGAATGCTAATGCCGTCGCGTGTTCTCGCGATGAATCACATCCCTCCCCCGGTTCCCGTGGAAAACCTCGTTCGACGAGGAGGATCTGCGCGTTTCTTCGGCGTAGCTAGCAATCGATTCCACGCGAGATTCAACGATGAGTCGGATTCGTCGTCGCTTGAGTCATCTCACGTTGCGTTTAAAAGTTTTGCCTTAATTATATGGACACAGACTGAAATAACATTATATTTATTTTAGTTTCCACACACGTGATCGTCGGTATTTGTTAACCGAATGAAATGCGTGGTCCCTCTTTCGAACGAAAATATCCCAGGCAATTTTTACTTAATTTCCATACACATATTCGGAATGCAATGCTTTCTCTAAAAAAATGTCATTACAATGAATTAATCGATGTGTCAAGTACATATGTAGAACAATTTTAGTTTCAGTAAAACAAAGAAAGGGCTCCCATTACGGTCATCCGCAGACAAACGATTAAACATTAACGACGAATCACTGCGACATTTTCCCGTCCAGAATAAGCGAAGCAACGAAATATCTGATCTAGGAGAAGCTCAACGTCCCACTATCATCACAGTCTCTCAATTAACAAACACATTTACCAAGCGCAAAATGATGTACCAACCTCGTACCGTAATACATACATCGTACACGAGTAACAAAAAATCGTCGAAGAAAAAAAGACGAAGATAGCGGGATTTATTCCAAGCGGAAATATCAAAGACGCGGCCGGAGTGATTCACCGTGTTGTCACGATTATTCACGACACTCCATAAATTATAATTAGCCTATCAAGCGAGGAAGCCCGCTCGCCCCGTGACGCGTCCGTCCGGACAACCGAGAAAACACGTACTTACGCGTGTATGTAATCTCTTTCGAACTCGAGGGCTCACGGGAACATCTGTCCGTTGTATCGAGACGCACGCGTGTATACGCTCGCCCGAAGGGGCCGTCGAAAGCTATCATCCCCAGGCCGATTTTACGATCGTTTACGTAATCCTCTCGGCGCAAAGCCTGCCGTCGTGCGCAGCCCCGAACGCTCGGGACCGTTCACGCGTGGTCGGCGAACGCGACGCGTCCGCACGCCCACGCTCCCGTCTAATTGCGAGATACACTAATAAGCGGGCTCCGCGTCGCGTCGGCCGCGAGAACGACTTTCGCCGAACGGATATGTCCGCTAAAATTACACGGCTCGATATCACGGGACGTTCCCGTGACGCACCGTCACGGAGAGCTCCGTATACAGGGTGTAACAAGAATATTGGAGGACCCGGAAATGGGAGATTCGTAAAGTGATTTGAAACAAATTTTTCCTTAGCAAAGTACCTAGTGTACCGAGTGGGTTAGGTTTTTCTTTTTTGCCAGTATTACAATGATTAATAACTCGGAAACGAAGCCTCGAACACAACTTCGTCTTAATTTGACGTGTAGAATGCATCCTATGAGAATGTCCTACATTTTTATTAACACCTTGTATACGTATGCCTGAGCGTGGAACGCGTCCTCGCGAGACGATCCTCGTTTGACATTTTATTTAACATCTTCGCGGCTTTTACGGGCGACGACGCATAAAGACGCGGCCGTTTTATGAATTGAACAGGGAATTGATAAGCATTTACGATCGTTGGAATTTTATGGGTTATAGAATTGATGCGAGGCACGCGTGAACATCGGGAAGGATGTTCTTCTTGTTTTGTCGATAGTGAATATTATGGGTCTCTTCTGGTAAATTTGATGATCGCCTGATAGTTGTTAGCTGTACGTGGCAGAGTGTGAATTTATGTCAGGTGGACAGATCGGACAGTGAAAGTGTATTAACGTATTAAAAAGAATATATGACTTTGAAAATAAATGTTTCTCTTATGGCAGTTGCATCTGACGGAGACAATATCTTCTTTCAATATGTTCATATACAATGAGGAACATTATAAGTATTTAGTGCCATAGAGCTATTTCAGAAATGTTATTACTTTCACAATCAAATAGTCTTTACAAGATGAAACACTCGTTTCTAAACCCAATGAACGGAACGATCGACGCAAAGAAAACAAAAATAATCGAAGAGTAACCTAATCAGCTCTATTAAATCGCTCTGAAACACACTGTAGAGACTCGGAGAAAGTCCGCAAATGAGGGTCGACCAAAAGCTCTCGAAAAGCGAAAGCTCGACCCCGAAGACTACATAAAAGGAAACAATGTAACCACGTGAACTTTAATGTTGAAGCCCAGTCGTCAAAGCGACGAAGAGGCATTTATCCATTTCCCTCGGCTCTCTGCATTCCGCGGGAGCTCGGGCACCACGGCGGATTCCAGTCGTCAAAGCGACGAAGAGGCATTTATCCATTTCCCTCGGCTCTCTGCATTCCGCGGGAGGTGCGCGGAGGCGCAAGGAAGTGGCGGCACAAAGGGGCAAAATTAACGACACTTCAAGCGCCACGATTGGATTACCCGTAGCTCGCCCCGTCGGTGTTCATGAAGGATCCGCGGACGTATCCGTCGGCGCGGCGTAAAGGAATTCGAGAATCGCGGCGTGTGCACCAATGCATGGTCGGCGGCGCATCCACTTTTCCCGGTGCATCTCGTTGCACGCGAGCCAGCCAGCCAGCGCCACAGTTAGGTATTTACACGGTACGATGCGTGGCGACTTGACGCGTCCCGGCGATGTTCGCACACCCACGCAAACTCGCAACAGCAACATGCGTGTCCCTTCGCTCACTCGCTCGTTCCCGTCCCCCTTTTGCCGTCTTTGTCCCGCTCGATTCTCGCCTCTGCGTGTGTTGTAGCCGCGAACCCGCTCGATCCGTGGGACACGAAAGAGAGCGTCCGTCGTCTCGCTACGGCCACGCTCTCGCGTTGTACGGGATGTTACAATGAGCGTGACGTCATTTCCGGAATATCCAACGGCGGGCAAGAGGAGGAAGCTAGGTCGGTAGGTTGGTAGGTAGCCAGATGGATCAAACACGGTTTACTTTGCGTACGTGCTACTATCGTGCTACTAGAGTTCTGGTATCGTTCATGGGAATCGCACCGGTTTGTTTAAACAAGAGAAATGAATTGATTCGAACCCTTATAAAATATGGTGCTTGTAGATCTTGTTTGAACTGTGTATTATAGGTTTCTGTCTTTGGTATATGGTCAAATTCTTGGGAACACCTTAGTGGTCATTTAGTTATTGTCAAAGGGAATAATAATAAACAGGGGCTTTGCACTGGATGCTTAGGATGATATGTGAAAAGGATCTTTAGTTCTTTTTGTTTAAAAATCTGCAGTCTAGTAATTACCTAAAGAAAGTGTAAACTCCTACCAGTTGAAAATCACACAACACAATCATCATTACTATAAAAAAAGAAAACATTCTTTACCTATAAAACCGATTTAAGAACATCGTTCCAAATAACACCTCAAAGTCCAAGGAGCTTCCAGAAGCAAGTTTTCCAGTGCAAAAAAAAACAGTCAGCTTTAATATTTCCCGTGAAATCCCTACGTATCGCGGGAGTTTAAACCCAGGAAGAAGAGTGTCCCAAGCACCGTTCGCATGGGGCGTGCATTCAGCGTGTCCGTGTATCCGACCGGTATCCGACTCGTAGACGGTCGGGGGCCTTCCTCGCTTACCGGAAATGACGAAATGGCGTTACTTTCCGCGCTTCCGTCGGCGTAACGCAAATGCGAATCTTATCGACACCGTGCCCATTTCCGTGGATTAAGAGTAGACGTCGACGACTACGGCGACGACGACGACCGTATGGCATCGAGAGGCGGGAGGGGTTGTCGGGAATCGAAAGGGGGATGATGTCGGTTCGCCCCGGCAAATGCCACTTCATACGTCGCCGGGATGGATCGAAGCCCGTGGCTGCCTGGATTAAAGCTGCCGATTGGAGCACGATGCCGTTCAGGAATTATCGCCTCGAGTGAACCGGGCAGAGAAGAGAGAGGAAGATAAACGAGGGAAATTGCTTCCCACCGGCTGTCGGCGCGTACTCAAAACACTTTATTTCATTCGACAGCCAAGATCATCGAGACTCCACGCGCGTCGCCAAGTATTCATATTCCATCTCCCCTAACCATCATGGAAATATTTGAGTACACGCACGAATTCAGAGAACTTTAATTGCCACGGTTGTTACAGCGTCGAGCTATCAGGTGTCATCGTATACGTATAACGACCGTGGCTCTATTCGTATCGTTCGATCTGTTCTTTTTATCTTTTTTTTTTTAATATTCGTCCACACTCGAATCACATGGTTGGATACGAGGATTCTGCGAACGATGTACATTTTTGACAGCGTTTAAACAAACCCGCAAAACGTATCTCTCGGTGTTTATCTCCCGGTGTGTTTCCATTTTTACGGGGATCAATTTACTGGATGCGCGTCGGAGGCTACCGAATTTGCGACACATCCGATGTAGCGAGAAATTTAATGAGATCAAAGTGGACCGGGAATAATCGCTGATATACAGTTCCCCTCTGTCGCGTTCCATAGGCCTCGACGACATTCTGTCCAATACTATCGCGAGTAGAATTTGCTAATCGTTGTAACGGCGACGTTGGTTGGTAAATAGCCAAGGATATCGACCGCCTTCGACGCGGCCTGATAAGTACGTCGTAAGCGCGATCGCGCCGACCGTTAATTACCAACGCACCGCGAGAACGATGAGCGACCGATGTTCACGCGAGCGTCGAAAGAGTCCTCCGCGCGTAAGCTGGTCGGGGAGCTTCCGGTCAATAAATCACACCCGGTGGATTAGCCTCTCGCTAATAGCGCCGCTCCGTAACAAGGTTTGCGAAGTTAATAAAGAGCGACGCGCGCGCGCGCACTCGCTTTTCGACGTGGGAAACCGGTCGTCCCTTTGGCCGCGGCGACAACTTTGTTCGCGTTAGCGGGTAACTACTATTATTTAGCATCGCGTGTCACCGAGGCCGTGGTACAGTTTCGGTGATAAAAATAACGCTTCGCTGGAAAAAAAGTCCGCCAGAGCCTCTGGAGACTAGCGTGAAACGCAGTCGGGGACGCGGTCCCGTTGAATTAACGTTGATACGCTGCCTGCTACGCGAGATCTCCGCGAGAACGGAACTATACATTGTTGTTACATGCATCGTGTCCCAGAAATAAATGGGCGAACCTTGGCAGTTCGTCCTAACCACCTCGACGAGGAATAACTGTTTCGTTGCTGTAACTTGAAATAAAAATTGCTGGATTTCCCAACACTTTTTCTGTAACCATTAGAGCGAACGTATGCTACTATGAAAGTGTCTATGAATCGAACAATCTTTCTTCATTCGCAGCTTGATCATCTGTTTCACGAATGCCCCGAATATATTCTTCGCTAGGAGAACGATCCAAAATTTCTACATGTCCAGGCATTATCGTCGTTAATCTGTGCACCGATTACCGTCCAATTACCCAAATGACAGCGTGTCGCGACAATGACCCCTAATCACCCGGGGGAGATCGCGCCTTGTAATCAGCTTCGACGGATTTATGCGTTCGTTACCCATTTTCCGGGATCCTGCCTGATCGATAAACGCACTGGGAAGATTCTGGCTGTTGGAACGGTTACGACAGACGAGTGTAAGTATGTCCGTGGTTTTCGCGAAAGGCCGAGGATCGCAGGCGTATCGGTTCTGGGCCGAAGCCCGCTTTTTCCCGCGCCATCGTCCAGCTCGCCCCTGGTCCGTTTCCCCTTTTATGGCGCATAACCGGGGCCATTTTCAGCGGGTCGGCGAGTAATTCAATTTATAATTGAGCGAAAACCGCCGGCAGTGGTGCCATCGCGTCTAGCCAGCAGTCTGTTGGCCCGACTCCGTACGGGTCATTAGTACGTCGGCATATCGACCGCCGCGTTTCCACGGCCGCCCCTTCTACTACTACCATCAACCGACAGACCAGCCGCCGCGCCGCCCTTCCTGGCCAGTCATTAGGAAATACTTCCACAGTCCGTCCATTCACTGTTCCAGCCTCTTTTCGACCTTGCTCTCGTGCCGGGTTGAAAGAGAGAAAGGGAGACAAGATGCGGATATTCCGGGAGCAACTGGACCAAAAACTCGAACGACCGATGACCCCTCGCTTAAATTTATACAAGTGGTAGAATTTTTAAAAATATCGAGCGGAACAGAAGGTATGTGTTACAGGTGGATATCGATTAAAGTTCTGAATCGTTATCTATAAGAGATAAGTATTTATCTAGTGGATATGTATTGGAAACCTATCCATTACTGCTAGAGAACGATAATCCTCAGTGTAATATCTCTCATTTTTTTATTGTATCATTCCTGAGGCGACATATAGATCTAGATCTAGGAATAGAAGAGCTTTGAGGTAGTATAATTGTGGAATAAATCTGGGATATTATTTTATTACAGACGCAATAACAGTGTCTTTTAAATGATAGATCTTCTTGACCATTAAAATCGGTTCCATCGTGTTTTACGTTCAGCTCCTTCTTTATTATTAAATGATAGATCTTCTTGACCATTAAAATCGGTTCCATCGTGTTTTACGTTCAGCTCCTTCTTTTAGTCCCACTTCCAATAATGGTTCAGTTGCTTTGCCGTCTGATTCCTTTGGATAGAAAAAAACTATGAGATTGTACTGAATCGTACTCCGATTTCGAGCCTGTGTTACGGCCACGGAGCAGCGACGCTGTTAACGGAGTCGTTAGGTATTCATCCGATTACGAATGGAAATTGTAGAGGAGCAAAGCAAAGGTGAAAATCGTAATTACGCGGTTTCCGAGGGCCGACGATACCGTCATCCTCGTAAATAGATTTGCGTAATCAAGGTCTTAGTTACGATCGGCGTTCTAAGATCACGGGGACATGCAAATGAAACGACAAAAACTTGCGTCATCGATGTAACAGTACGCTAGAGAGCTCGTTACATATAATTTTCTTAATTTCTTTGTTACATACGCCGACAAGACAGCTGGGAGTGAAAACGAACTCTAATGCCACGAAATACAAAGAGCCCACAATATTACTCCCCGCAGTTTTTAGAAAGAACGATCGATGAGAAAAACTTCCAACCGAAAAACAAGACCCAAAGGAGAAACAGTTGGAAACGTCATGAAAAATTCATAATCGCTCCTAAAAAATTCACCCCGCTAGACTTGGTTAACAGACGCTTTAAAGCAGAATTCCCATTTTTTATCCGCACGTATAACTGTTTGGAAAAAATGAACCTCAGCTGTCGAGGATTACGAGGAACCATCTTAGAGTGTATAGAACTCCATCGTTAAAAAATAACAAGAGTTTTAACCAGCGAAAAATCGATTCCCAGGGACACGATCTCGAAATAAAAGCCTCTCCTTCTCGGATCGATCGCCATTGAGGCCGCGCGACCGCGATCCATTCGTCCCTCCGAGCGCGTTTCCGCGAATTACACCTCCTCCCGCGTCGAATCAACCCTCTCATCGAGTTCTTTTTCATTCAGGCCGACGACGTCGACGGCTGGAACGCGCGCAACCCGCTAAAATATGCGCGCGCACGCGTGCAAGCGTAATCCATACTTTCAAGTTCCCGCGGGAACCCGCCGCGACGCGGCCTTAATGCCATTCCACTCCGGCGAGAGTAATCCGCGGAAGATGAAACGCGCAGGGGGGGTGGAGAACGACAAGGAGGAGAGACCCGCTCGGGAAGAAACGCTTCGAGTGTACAATGGGAATGTGGAGACTTTAATTAAACGAGAAGTGGCCTGGAATCTTTAGAAAATCTGGGTGAAACGTGGATATGAACCTCCCAGCTACAAGCGTGGTCTCTTCTTGGAGGACGGTTGCATCGAAATTTAATCAATATTATGGGTCAAATACATGAAACTAACGGGTTTATGTGTCACGAGGAAAACGTGTTGTAGATCTTATGCTTGAGTTCGTTATAGGGGTCGGTTAAGGGCAGGAGGTATTGAGGTTACACGATAGTTTGTATAGTTGCAAGATGCTAGGTTTGCACAAATGCTTCTAAAGATGACGTTTAATTTTTTTAAACGTTTATTGTTACACCCCAGAAGTTCCTTAAAATTGTTTATCGTGTAATACAAAATTGTGACTTCGTCAAGCCTTTAACGCCAGGACCCTGAAATCGTTATTTCAAAATTATGTGTGAATCTTGTTATTTGGAAATTAAAAATATCGATACTAAATCAACCTATGTTTTTGTACGTGTGAATTGTTCAACGGAGAACGTTGAGGTCTATCAGAGAAACTACGGATCCTTGCCAACAAAAGTAAGATATTACCCGACGACAAAATTTGACGTACTTATAAATGAGTGTTGCACCGATGCAACATTAGGAGTTAAAGGATTAATGACACAGTCTACTCTAGTTTAGGAGAATAAATCTGGGATAAAAATGATATTTCTGGTCCCATTCTCCAAAATCCACTCATCAAGCAACGAATCTCGTCGGAGACGAATCTCAGGCCAAGGATCACAAAAAGCAATCATCGCCACGAAATCTCATCAAAGAACATCACGATCCAAGAAGGGACCGCCCACGGTTTCCCAGAAACCGGCAAACTTTCCTCCGTCGATCGCTCCACCCAGACCCGATTCCCAGCCCTATCCCCTTAGCGCGGATGAATCAAAACCGAACGAGCATTATCGCGCGAAGCGTATTGTTCGCGCAATAGAATTCAAACCGTGCGCCCACCTTTCTCCCCCGAGGGCGAGGGACAGAACTTGGTAGGTAGGTAGGTATACACGTCGCCTGGAACCTAGAGATCCCCCGTCGTCGTCCTCCTCCCGTTCACGGGCCAGGGCTCGGTGATCCTTTCCGCGTCTCCACGTCTCTGGCCGCCCTTTCTTCCTCTGTCCGTCTTGCTCGCTCGTCGTGGTGTTACCATGGCGACGAGGACCAAAATCTCCGGGAGCAACGGGCACGAAGGAGGCAGGGACAACGCGGAGACGGACATAGGAAAGTACGGGAAGAACAGAGAAGAAGAAGGAGGCAGGAAGGGTTAGGTGGTATGCCACTGGAAGGACATCGACGACGACACGGAGAAATGAAGGCGGTGGTGGTGGTGGTGATAGTGGTGGGGGTGGTTGGTGGTAGCTGCAGGGAAACTTTGTAGACACGACGTTTCCTGCAGCAGACGAGGACGGTGTACCTTGACGGGACGAGTAAGCCGACGGTTTCAGGGAAAGGGTCTGACGGCGACGCTCGCCCGAACTTCGGGGTTGGCTAACCTAACGGCGACGCGTACGTGCGTCACCGAGACTGCTAAATCATGTAAACACCGTGTATATCTACGACGCGAGTTCCGACTGCATGCCCAGGACGAAACCGACACGAATAAGGGGCGAGTCTGTGAACACCGACCCACGGAAACGTAGGATCGCTCCTTCGATATGCAGGTCGCCTTGTCGTTCGTTTGCGTGCAAACGTGTCCCGCTACACACACGCGATGCACTCCCTCTGACTCCTGAGACCGATGGTCACCAGAGATCCAGCGTGTGCACGACCGATGTTTGCTTGTCCCCGTCGTGTGTAACCGTGTCAGGAGAGCACATTAGATTCGGACGGGTTTACCGATAATAAACTGTCGCGGTGGATGCAATTTAAGGACTGTCGGAGAACGGGTGCCGATACCAGCGACCAGCCTATCAGCAGTGTTACGGGATATACGTAGGTATTGGCTTCTATTGAAGAGTGGGAACTAATCGTGGCTGACGTCTTGATGCTAGAGCTTGGGACAGTAGGGAGGATGCATTTGAGGATGACATGAATCGCGTGATTAGACAGTCGTGAGATGAAGATATATTTTCTGATGGAATACAGAAGTAATGATTGTTTTGTTAAAATGTAAGGTTTCTCGTGTAAATTGAATCCTTAACATTTTGACTGCCACATCGCCCAAATATGGGTAACATAATTATATAATTTAAAATAAGACGAACAGAACGAACAAAAAACGAAATAAAGTGTGTCTGGCGTCATACGGCCTTTTCCACTGTGGCGGTCGACGTGTTAAATGAATCCCTTAATATCATCTAACGTTTCGCACTCTACTGGACTAAATAGAATAAAAACTGTGACATATTCGATGGAAGAAATTCACCGTGCAAGTTATCAAGTTTAAAAAAAAAAGCCTAAAACAAGTGCTCGATGAAAAACGAAGCAGTCGTAATTATTTATTCGCCAGGTGTATTTTGATAATCAAAGAACGGAGAATTTTCGAATTCTGTTTTATATTCGCACGTTTCCCATCATTCCAGAGGACAATGTACTTTGATAATTCATGTTAACGATGCACGAGCTTTTCCAGACCTACCCGCAAATACAAACCCACCCCCCCGGTAATGCGCTTACGCCTCCCCCGCGCCTTCCGCCTCGCTCCCACACCGTATAATGTTTCCAGCGAGTAAATGCAGCTAGCAGTTTATCGAGATAGCGCCGCTCCGTTTGGAGTTCGGATCTATTACAGTATTTTAACGGGGAGATGATCGAGAGTTGGCCGGGCGCAATAGCTTTCTCTCAAGTTACCATCGATACTCGCCGGCGCACGGGCAACTTTATAGAGGCGAACTTCGCTATCAGGCCCGATCTATCGGCTCTCTATAAATTGTTTCGATCGGGCCCGTCCATCTTCCCCCGGCGACAAATTCGTACATTTCCCAGCGACGTATAAATCATCGGGATCGAGCTAAATGGCCGATCTTACCGCGGTTATTTACCACTTCGACGAGGATGTATGGAAAGACAAAAAAAAAAAAGTCCGTGACGCCAGATCGATTCGGCGAGAACGCAATTTCGAGAAATTGATCGTCGAGAACGTCGAAGAAATTGAAGTTGGTGAAAGTTTTCTAGTTTTCCATGGAAGAAAACAGTCTCGATCGCCTTTCGACGGGAAATTCATGAATTTACGCGCGGACGATTCGCCTGTAGTTCGTTAAATAACTGTGTGCCCGTTCGCGAGTGAACGAAAGAGGGAGAAAAAAAGATCCAACAAAACGAACAACATGCAACGAACGTAATAAGCCCGTCAAATGAATCTTTTCAGACTCGACCAGCCCTCGTACGCTCCCCTCGATCGCGCCTGTTGCGCCGGCCTCGTAATTTTCGATATTAATGTATCATCGCCGTGAATCCGCGCGAACTAAATTACGTGGCTCGCGATGAAAAGGAGGATCGTGGTATTAAGCGACTGAACAAGAGGTCCACGGTAGATGGAAACAACCGCTTCGAAACCAGGACGAGGTGGATTTATTTCGTTTTATTTTTCTTTTTTTTTTTTTTGAAAATTAAACCGGTGAACCGTTTTTTCTTGTTCAGTGATTTTTATTTCATCCGCGATTTAACTGACACGCGGCTGCGTTATTTCTGCAATAACGGGCACGCGATATCGCGCGCGCACTTCGCAGACACGCTCGAACGAACCGCCATTTTTACCTCTCCAAGACAGCCCCCCCCCCGCCGTCCGTACATTTCCCCCTTCCCTAATGCAGTCTCCGTTCATCCCCTATCAATTCTGTCCCCTCTCTTCCTCCGTCACCCCCGGCATATTTTACTTCCCACTATCGAAACCGAAATCTCACAAGATCGACGGCCATTTGTCGCGACGCAATCATGGGTCCTTCGATTTCCTGCGTGGTGGTCATCGTTGCTCACGACGAACGCTCTGAAAGTACTCTCGGCCACGATTTTCGAAAGATTTATACTTCGTGTGATTTCGTAAGAATCGATGCTTTCGCGAGTAATCTGTTAAATTGAAAATATTCTGCAGGATATTGAAGTTCAAAGGGTTAATGTTGGATGAAGAAAGAATGAAAACCATAAACGTGATACGATATCGAAAACTCATCAATGTTTTAACAATCGAGAAACGACGCGTAGCTATGGTTTTTTGCAGAAAATTTAAATTCTTTCAGGCATTCGATTTATTCTCAAATTATCCATCGATATGAGCGGAACATGAACAGCATTATGTTTCAAGCTATTCCCTCGTAAACACCCTAGTAAAACAGTTTACTATAAAATCGATATGAATAACTTTACCACCGCTCCTTCTCCACAGGTATCTCATATACGTTCCACCAAGAATAGTTCGTAAATGTAAGTACCGGCCCTGAATCTCCCTTTACCTTTCAATACACGATTAACCATCCACAAAGCGAGCAATTACCAAATAACAAAATTACACTGTAAATTCCGTCCCGACGATAACATTGCATCGAGCATTTTACCATCGTACAACCGAGTGTCCTGTTACAGTGTCGTTCCGTGTATCGAAGATCGATGAATAACCAAACAGCGAAGCTTCGTCGTTTCCCATCAATCGTGGAATCCCTTTTTTTTTTTAACCAGCTGCAACAGCATCGAGTTATCGAGATTTCGATGGGTTTCGAGGTTCGCGAATATAAGGCACACGATCGACTACGTAATGGTTGGTATCCTGGGCCGTGGCTCCCCCCTTGCGCGTTGCCAGGGACCTGGACATAATTACGCGTAGCGGCCGCGAGTTACTGCTTAAGTGTGTAATATAATCCGGCTGCATTAACGGTACAATGTTTATTACACGTTACGGAATCAATATCAATTTTCACCCCCTTCGGTGCTGTATCCAACGCGCGGGTATATTCGAGCGCTTGTAGTAACCCCGATGAATCTGCGGTTAAGCCCCCCGAAGGTACGGTTCAATGTTTTCGACGATACAGTGCAGCCGAGCTGTTTAATAAATAAATAACACGATACGTCTGGCCGTTGTGCGGTAGTCCTCTACTGTTGCAAGTTCGACGCAACCCGGGGTGCTCACGGTTAGATCAATAACGATGCTTCCACAGGTTTTTGTTAACGAAACGGGAGGAAACAGCTATTTCCATTAACTACGGTTTTGTTATTTCCCATTAAATTTTCGATTACCCGGGATCGTAGAAACACTACACGTGGCAGTGAATTCACTCCGTGGAAAGAAATATTAAAGTTCGAGAAGGTTATGCCTAGTTAGTTCTGTATTCTGAGAAGAATTGAAAAGGAAAAGATTATTTTCTAGGATACCAAATCTGAATTCTGACTACCGAGTTCTGCTACCCGTCGTTTTACGATTAAACAATTTTTCTGGGTTTTCCTGCGGAATAAACGGTACCTCGAAACACTCTCGACGAATAGCTAGTCTTATATGTCCAAGGGGATGTGAAAAGCCAGTACAAGCGGAAGGGACCGCGTACAAGCGGAAAATGCCGGAGGACAACTTATCCGTCGGCGGTCGTAAGTGGCCGAAAAAGCGGAAATTGGAGTAGAAATCGGTCGGCCGACGGTGTCGGTATGTGCGTGTGAGTGTTGTTGCGGGGTGCTGCTCTGGCCACGGAATTCCAGAGACGAAAATCAAACTAAATCCCCGGCCGGCGACGGGTCGAGGGAGAGTGGACCCTCCATGATTTATGTCCGCGGGGGTGCAGATACAATGGGAGAATAATGAAGTTGAGCCACCGTCGCTGCCGCTCTGTCCGACCGGTCCCGACGGCTTAGGTTGGCAAATTAGACAGAGAATATGGGGCGAGAGTCTGTCCGAACGGCGGGGGTGGCTGTCACAAGGACGGGGGTGTGGAGGAGGGAAGCAAAAGCGAAGCCTCTCGCTCTGGAGGCACAGAAACAAGGGCTTCTACGTCGCGATTACACCAAAGGGAGGATCCATATTGTGAGTGTCCGAGTGACTGACTGGACTGCTCCCCCCACCCCTTTCATCTCCACGCTTTTCTCGCCCTGTGATTCTCTGAATCGGGGTTTCCCGTGTGCCTCCAATCCTCTCTCTTGCCATTGGCGTATCTATGCTGTTGCAACGCGACAGGGGGCAAGAGAGAGGATTGATATGCGCTTTCATTTCTGGGACGAAACATTAAAAGCCACCGTCGGTGAATGAAACTGGTAATATCGCACGACGGTAAGTAAATTAAACGCGTGTCTTGAGTAAATACACCTGACGTTTTTTGTTTACACACCCGTTTAGAACGTTTTTTTACGAGATTAGAATTTCCCGATGCTTCGTTCACGGTTTCAGGTATACGAAGAAGGGGCTCGTTAATCACCAACGGCGTGAGTTCACTGTGGAGTTTCATTTCCGCGTCAATGCGTCCCGTCACCTCCAACCCTCATCCCAAACCATCCCCCTTCGAACCGATGCGTCCTTTCGTTCCAGCCGTTTCCTTACCAACTCCCGTTCCATCCAGCCGACGACGATGCACCTGTCAAACGCAGAGGGGACACGCGCACGCACACCTGGCAGATTCGGGGACGCGGGGCTTTCTGAAAGCAGCGACGCCGCCCGGTGCTATTTAACCCGCGACGATGGGCGGAGGGGGCGGCAGCGCGCGTCCTCGAATCGGCCTCGTGTTTACATCGCGACGAGGACGGGGAGAAGGGGCATTAATTGCATCGTTGCAACCGGCTGACTCCAATAAAACGTCACGCGTCGCCGGCAATCTGATATTGTTTATTACGTCGTTCGTCATAATTAAGAGCCGCCGGTGAGGCGGAAGCGCGTAATTAAACTGCCGTGACGATAAGCGCGAAATACTTACGAATTAATTACGAGATAAATGGGAACGCGAAACATACACGGTTTTTGGGGGGAGACCGTGTTTCGCGGTATGTATATACATGACTCGTGCGACTTCTCCGAACATTCGAATGGAAACCTCGAATAAGGGTGTATAGCATGTTTCGGTAAAAGTTGAATTAACTGTAAATGGTTCTACAGTCCCCGTTTTAGTACACACAGGATGTAGATAGTTAAATGATGTTGAATACAATAAGTACGTAGGTGTTTGAAACTTATGGAAGGAAGGTCTGGTGCACAGTGTAGAAGTAAGAGGTTTAAATTGTTTTCTTATCTAGCTGTTCCGTTGGTTGTTTCAATGGAATAATGGTCTAAGCCATAGGAGACATTCATAAACTACTTACCGAATACATATACAGTGTAACTTAAACACCGCCTTCTCCCAAAATGTGCTTCAGATCCTTATTCGAGGTATCCATTAATTTGTTATAAGGAAATTTGATCTCCAGGCGTTTGAGGAAGCTATGGATTTTTGTGCATAGATCAGAGTTGACGCTTTTTTTTCTACGCAAGAAACGAAACACGAAGGAAGCTTGCAACATACATGGGATCAAAATAATGTCACGTGGGGCGAGCACAGCCTTGGACAGTCAGAATGAATTCTCCTCCGGACTATAGTACCCAATCTTCCCGCATCTAATATACGGTCTGTTGGCCAGCCTTAACGAGGAGTCTATTAGTGGGGCCCTAGACTAATCTCATCCTTCCCCAAACTTTTTCCCCCGTCAATCCTCGTCCCATCCACACGGCCGTCAAAGTGGCTAGCCTGATGAAAAAGAAGCATGCAGCTGCTGCCAAAAACCTCACCCTAGGCCGGCTTTGCGAGTGCCTCGTCACTCCTCACGTACCGAGGAGGCCATTGTACGTGCTTCGTTACAGTGTCTGACATCTGCCTTTGAAAACCCGTGCACCTAAGCAGCCTATGACAAGAAAATCTGGCCGGAATCGCTCTACACATATACCCTAATTAAAATCTGTGGAGATATCTCTCGATCTTCTGAATATCAACCCATGACGTAGAGTAGCTATACCGAACGCTCGATAATTCCCTGAAATTTTGTATATCCATCCTTAGAAGATATCAGAAAAAAAATGCTTAATATTTAATGCTAAATTAATAACTTAAATATGACATCATCGTGTCGACCGTCTAAGATCGTAGGCGAAACACATCGTGACAAGCAGCGCATCATCGACCGCAACTTTCTGCATAAAATCCAAACTCGGTAATGAACCCGCCCCTGGATAGCTCCCGTTTCCACGGCCCCCGGAGTCTTTTAATCGTTGTATTACAAAGGGTATCTGTCGAGCGGATAAGATTATCAAAGTGACGCCGGAGGGGGAAAGCCCTGCGATGTCGAGAAAAAGGCGGGGAAAAAAACTTACGGCGACGCGACAAAAAGGCAACGAACCACGGCTAGCTAACTTGTTAAAAAAAAAAACTCTCTCTTAATGAGTGCGCGATGTAAAAGCGGCGTCTCGACGTGGAATAGAATGCTTGACATTGTTTATAGGGAGCCAGCGAGATTCCGAGTTCGCCGTGCAGGTTCAACTGATCCGCGAAGGAGCCGAAGATGGGGCGATTGAAAGCTGAACTCAGTTTTTAGAGTCACCTCTGATCGATCACGCGGTGTTTATTAAGAGGTGCAAATTATTCGAAAAAAATTTATGAAAATTCTCCCTTTCAATTGTAACAACGTCTTGGGAAATTTACTTAACAAGCGATTGTTAAGGAAAAGAATGGCTCAAAGGGTCGTGGAATGTTCACTGTAATTGTGAGTTCTAAAGTATTTCCCTCCTACCATTATTACAAGCTTACTAGTACTTTATTCTTGTATCTAAAGAACAGGAAAATATACCGGCATTTTCATGCTGGGTGAAATTTACATCCTTTTACACGGAATTTAAAGGCATGAGAAACTTATTCAGAAACACAGTTGCACTGTAGATAGTACAGTAGCCTATCAGAATTACAAAATAAACTATGAAGTCTATTCTCGTCTTCGGAACCAAATGCTTCGATTCATTTTCTGAGAAGAAAGAGACTATTAACATAACCATACATAAACCTTCGATCATACCTGAATCTTCTCTTGTTCGCAAGTCACTCCACGCCTCGCACTTCCAACACAACAGGTAATCCCACAGCATACAAAATGTCCCATCGTGCACACTTTTCACAACTTAAAGAACACGTGTTTGCATAATACCGCGACGCACGTGGGCCCCGAGCAGCCAGGACAATGACTCACCGCCCACGCAACAAACGAAGGAAGTGTTCATCGCATTATGCTCACCTTGTGTAACGACGCCTCGCGTTTAGACACGTAAAAAGAAAGAAATTCTCACACCAACGCGTTCTATGACAGACTAGGTAGGTATCACTACTCCAGAAACAAATTAAACGTATACGAAGTACAATCACCAGGCTAAAACCGCACGTTCCCACGTGTCGCATAATATCTCGCGATCGACTGACACCAGGCGGTTAATTCAGCCAGATCCTAATACACTCCGCGCGTCGAAACAAAGTGGGAGCAGGTAGGGATGGGTTGGGTGGGAGAGGGGGCGTGCAAACAAGGGTGGCTCGGCGGGAAGTTCACCTCAGGAATTACGACTTTACGACCGTTTCAATTTCTCGGCTTACGTTCCACCTCCCCGCCCCTCCAGCCAGAGGCCTCATCCGATTAGGCGACTTTACGATCCTCGTGGTATCTTAGAGGAAGACGGACAGGGTAGTTCGGTTTCCTTAGCGGCCTGGCCACCAGGAGGTGACGCGTTCAAACCCCCCTGCTCGGTTGAATCTGACTAACGCGAGGCTGGAATTACGATCGCCTCGCCCGAAGGCGAAACGGGTCAAACGTACCGTGACCTGAGGCGGTAGTTCTCTAGAATCGCGACGGCCTTGCGCCTCGAGCCAGAGGCTTGCCTTGAACTTGCCGGAAATATTACCGGCCCCCAACATTTGACAACACCAAGTTCCCCCTGAATATCGACCGCCGCGAAGCTTCCCCATTTATTCCGTCTTATTCGATTACCCAGAGCTTTATGGACCTTAAGGGCGATACACACCGGGGAGCAGAGGGTTTACGGGCAGCCTTTACGAGCTGGAATCGTGTGCGTGTTTCGTGTGCTGGGAGTCATCCAATATATATACATATATATTTTGGACTGTTCTTTCGTACATGAGCTCTTTTTCCGCGGAATTACTGCGTGTTCGACTTAGAGGGTGGGATCTCTTGGTCGCGCGTTATCCAGGCGTTCCTTAGACGTTGTGTAATTTAAAGTTTGCCGCTCGAGGTTTTCCTCGAGGGCAATATGAGAAGGAGGAGTATTATATAGGATTTGCAGAGCTGGGTCGTAAAATGAGTCACAGGCTGGGATTCTTGGACGTCTGGAAAGACGATGTGTATATGTGTGTGCCCACCTGGTTGACCAGGGAACCTTTAATACCTTGCCGTCGGAGGTTCATAGATTTTTTTATTCCTGGAAATGGAAATAATTTTCCTGCAAGGGGATAATTTGGTAGAAAAGTTCATTTGGATCGTATTTTGTGTCCGAAATAGCGAGTATGAAGTGCCGTCGTCGTTAAGAGGGAAATTGAAGAAGATGTAATGGAGTCAAGAGACGACAGAAATGACATCGCTTGACAACAGAGACTGCGTTACTTGATAATGTATGCACCTTGTTAGCGAAACTCGAGTCAACGACATCGGCTAAAACATATTCATCAGTCGTCCCTTAAGATGCTAATATATCATAACAAGAACGGCTATGTATCGCCGGGATGAAATAGAAGACGAGACGCTGCGCAAGGGCTCGTCTTTCGAGGCTAACCCCGTGCTGAATATTACACCTTCGCTCGATAACATTGAAAATTTAAATAACTTCCGTGGATCGGATAGTACTAATCTTTATGAAAAGCAAGCCACGGGAATATGAATATACACACCTGTTATAATGATCTCGTTACACTTGACCAAGTTGAACTACATTCAAAGTGCATGATATACAAAGACTCAAAGTAGCTTAAGTGGCTAGCTAACAATGCACCTACATAATAAAAACTTAGAAACTCTGGAGAATTCTCTATTCTAATCATTTCCATTCCACTCTCGCTATAAACTCATCTACAGTGTAGCGCCACCTGACTATATCGCATTCAAGAGAGGGACAGAAATAGCTGCCAGCCAATAGCTGGGCTTAGCACGTGAATGTTGTAGTTATTTTTATCGAATCGTCTCGTTGAACGGACAATATACTAAAAGTAAATATTTCGTATAAAATACAGAAAAAACAGTGTTCGATTGTTCACACATTTCTAGGTGGAGTTTCCAGATGTTTCAAGTTTATAAGGTTGCAGCCTATTCATCAAGGTGTAAGAATCAACCCTCGGTCGGGCCGTAAAACCATTACGGGGCCCATTAGGGACCCCTAAAACTCTTTTCATCGGATCGTGGAGAAGTTTCCGCGGCAACCCGGGTAATTAACGAGGCCGTGGAACTCGTTCATCCCCGGTGGCCGATATCAGGTCGAGACGCAATACGATGCCGGTCGAGATTCGCGTCTAAATCGATTTCGACCGTAACGGAGTCCGATAATCATTACGATGATCAGCCCTCCCCCAGTTTCGTCGCGCTGCCATCCGGTGCAATTATGCGCATCGAAGTTACTGGACCAGGCTGAGAAAACTGCAGACACTGTTTTCGAATGCAATTGGGACGGGAGTCGTTGAATATGTAAAGGCCTTGTCAATTTAGAAATAAACGTTTCTCGCGGGGTGATTCGAGTTCGGGGTGATTAATGGGATTCGCTTGTTTCGGTACATTCGGTGTACGCGGAAGTTCATTAGAGCGTTCGGGATGCAAAGTTATATAGGTCAACGAACATTTTTCGGAGAACGTCGAAGAAAATTCATGAAGCTTTATGTAACAACTGGGTAAAAAAAAAAAAACGGTATTGACGTAAATGCGACGATGCTGTAGAATCTGGTGCAGCTTCAAGAACATGTTCATGAATCCCCTTCACTCTACTTCCATCTATCGATACGATTCTTATGGACTTTTTATCCAATTCAGCATCGAATCTCATTTACGGTTAGATAATCCGATCAGCAAGTTCCAGTTATTGTCCCGTAGCTTTCATCGCTATGTAATCAATTTTCTTCATTATTGTTTGTCGGTCTCCAGTCGGTAATCTTCAGTCGATAAAACGGTCCAGGGGATTGCACACGATCGCGAAATAGCAATTTCATCGTGGAACAGGTCAATTCACTTTACGAATCTGCCGAGCGACCGACAATATCCGATAAAGATCAAGGAATCATTAGTATCGCTACGTCAGGCCACGGCGCGGCGGCTACCGGGTCGATTTTTCATGGAACACCACCGGTCGCCCCGCCTGGGTAAAGCCTCTAAACGTCCATTTTTCTTAGAGAATTTATCGGTACATTTACTTCGGGTTCAACCAGCGAAGGTACTCGGCCCGCAGCTCCCTTGACCGAGCCGGATAACCGAGTCCGTGACATGAAACGGCCAGCTCATAATCCGTCGATAAATCGCCTTAAAACTCGGCGAATCGTGGCCTGGCTGGCTTCTGATACCTGCACCGCGTGGCGTCGAACGTTCTACTACGTGTCTCGCAACGACGATGGACCTTCGAAATTTATGGCAGTCGAAAGGCGTTCTACGTAATCTACTCGGGCGTCAAACGATCGGACGAACACGGAGAACATTTGCAGAGAATTTCTGTAGAATCCTTTCAGCTGTCCCTCGTGTGGACGTGAAAAATGATGTTCAAACTCTTCCCCACTGTTTGTTAGGTAGAGGATCCTAGTATTCTCAAGTACTCAAAAGTCAAATGACTATCCATAATAGATATTAATAATTAATTTATTAATCGTAGTATCATTTAAGACACAATGAAACAATCCAAATATGATATACATAGAACAACGTGCTCGATATCAATGAAACCCAATTTCAATAATCTACGAATCATTGTACTTAAAATCCCATAAGTTACTTAACGTAGGTTACTTAAATTCACGATTACGAGCATATTCTAGGAATAAAACATCAAAAATTACTCGTGGAAGCAAGGAAAACCGTTTCCAAGAAGTCTGTAGAACCAATGTGTCTACCAGTAATGATAGTGGCGTCGCCCTGAACAGTCGCATCGATTACACCGGACATCCGATTGCGCGGACACGTTTCCCTCCGGTCCAAGGGGTTACTTAAATTCCCCCCTGGATACCGTTTACCGAGTTTTACTGCGGCTAAGACCAAGGGACCGACTAAAAGTTCGAGAGCGTCGGGATCACGGAACGGTAATCCTTCGGATAATGCGCGATAAGTCCTGCGGTTCCGTGAAGTGTACGGTTACGTCCGTTGGAATCTCTGGTAGCCCCCGTTTCAACGTCACAGCCGTGTCCCTTTATTGATTTCTAATGACCGAAAATTTCTAATACGCGTATCATACGCACGCCGCCGGTTCCACTTAACCCTCTCTGACGGGTCGACCCCTGCTAGGATTATTTAGATGAACCGTGAACCGGAAGAGTCGATTATGTATATCGAGGGGAGAACAGATGAAATCTGACAACGTTCATAATACACGTAATAATTTCGTATTCGTATATACAAAAGTATTTTGGACGACTCTGTGGATAAAAAATTGTCGACGATATTTCTTAAAATAAGCTATCTAGGACAGAAAGTTCTGAATCACGTCGGAATTGCTCCTCGTAAGTAGAGGACGATATACACATTTTACGCTTTCCTCGTCCTCTTACCACTTTCAACCTAGTAATAACAGGAGCTCCGTCGAACAGAGATAGGAGGAGTAGTACAGCAGACCTCTATCCCCTCCTCGACTCCGATTCCATGTCCCATATTGTACACGAACAAGCCGAAGTGGAACCATTCGATTCGAATTTAATCTCCTTTCACGTTTCCCGAACGGCACACGGTAAATATCCCGAGAATACTCCCCCAACCCGACAGTATCGAAATCGAGGAAAAGCACGGCGGACCACGATACAAAAATACTAAATCTATCTCTCTCGAAACATCGACGGTACTACGTGCGTCAGCTGGCATCTTTCTATGGACGGCACCGTGTTAAACGTCGAAAGGGAAAACCTGCTTACCGTTCAATAATAAATTAGCCGCGCGGGTCTCGCTCCGCCTCGGTGCCGCGCGGGCATCAAAGTAGTATCCGCCGTGCCGCGAGGGCGCTAACGAACCAGGGGATCCAGGCTTAATAATAAATCAGGAAAGTGGCCCCGAAGAGAGGTGTGTGTACACCAGGTGCGTGCACGGAAGGAAACGAGTCCGAAAATACATATTTCCATCGGGTGTGCGCCTGCAACCGTGACGATCGCTGCGAGGACAATGGCGGCCGCGAGGTCGCAATTCTATTGTGTCGCGCAGCCACATGAAAATTGGCCGATATATATTTTCTCCCCGACGTCTCGTCCGCGCGGTACACGGAGTACCTACCTACGACAAGTTTCTTGGCGGATTTACCCGGACCAAGGAATATTGGCAGATAAAGTAGCACGATGAAAGCAGTACGGCCGCTTTGGAAGCGGTGAATCTCGTAAAATAAATATCTTTCGTTACGACCGGCCCGGGTAATTTATTATTATACGCTCCCGTACGAGGTGGGAGGGATGAGGTATTAAAAAGAAGCGGAAGGCATTAAGGAGACGCTTCAACAAAGTAACGTTTAACCCTTTGTCGAGCGGGGGCTATTAATTTTTCGCGGGAGATCCGTAGTTTTATCGAGAAACGTTCATTAATAACCTCCCTCGCGCGTTACGTTGGACACGATGGAGATACGGGCCCTCGGAGAAATTCGAATTATACGGCCCACGATTTATACACCCCTGTATTATTAACTCCGAGCCGAGATCGATATTTGTGATTTTCTAATCGACAGAATCTCCAGGCGTATTGGTAGTAACAATTGTAAGGAGGTTTGGAAGGACATATGATTCTAAAAACAGCATCAGGGAGTCCACTGGATTTGGAGCACTAGGAATTTCTACTGGAGAAAATTTACAGAGGTTCGTGAAAGATGACTTTAAAGGTATTGATCCGGTTTGTTCCGGCGGGAAAGATTTCCGAGCAACCGGTTTTGAAGCAGTTCCAAAAGTGGAGGGGACGACCACAGGACAACTAACGAGGCAGCGACCGCAACAACTAGAGACTCTACTATATTCTATTATGTAGCACACGTACCAGGAATAAGCGAGAGTTAAAAGATCTCGAATAAATAAGTAACCCTGTCTAATAATTTTAATTCTAGAATCAAGTACCATTTCAACAGAAGCATATCCACACAATTATTCAATGGACCACTATAGATAAACTTCTGGACGCTGTCTTCAATCATTCCTGTCCATATCCAACCCGTGGGAGGCCATATATGACCGCAACGGCTGATAAAGCTTGGCAAATCTTTGCATAGAATCAGCAAAAGTGGTACTTTCCACGGGTTCTAATCCGATGAATTTATGACTCTCGCGACTCGTTCACGTTGCTCCAGGTTTTGCTGGACTTAATTACACGGACGGCACCGGTTCCGCGAGTCGTTCGCCGATCTATAATGTACGCACCTGGGGATCGACGGATCTGATTTAGAACCAGATTCTCAGGCTCCGCGGAGTCGCTCGGTTTCCACCGATTAAACGCCGCGAGTTATCGGCCGACACGGTACATCGATCATCGAGCAGGGTTCCCCGTTGGCTCCATGGGGTTTTCCGAGGGTTCGCCTTTCCTTTCCACTCGGGCTCTCGTCATTTTTGGCCCGTCAGTTCGGCCGACACGCGGCCGCCCCTTGTGTACACGTTACGATACATCCGTCGCGGAAGGGAAAACGAGTTTCTATCGATTAACGGCCCCCGATATATATCTTTCGCCGCCGTAGCCACGCACTTTCGAAAATACGAACGAAAGGAACGAGACGGGACGACGTCGAATGACGCGTGACCCGCCCCGATCTGACGGCCAGAAAGCTAGGGGGGAGAGGTGTGCACTTAATTCGACGAGCGGCCGTGATCGACACTCGAAACCTGTCCCCCGAGGGTTGGAAGCTCGCTTGGAGATTGGAAATTTTTCGAGTGTTTCTTGAGCTGATTGTCGAAACGGGAGCCTGACGGTATTAAATGCTCGTCGATGTCGAGATTTTTCAGATAACAATAGTAGTGAATGATTCTAGTAACGTTATCGGGGAAATAGATTCGATATGGCTGCGATCGACGTTTGATTAATTGTTGGAACACTGGAAAGCGTTTGAAATTTATTTTTATGTCATTGTGACGATGATCACCGTACATGTGATAACCGTGGATACATGTATCGACATCATTTTCTTTATATACCGTTGAATAAATCAATAATTTAAACATTAAACGGTAAATTTACGATAGTACTATGAAGTAAAACCAAGCAAACATGGAGTGAACGAATTTACGGCACTATGTATTTGTAATTATAAGTCTGCGTTAAATGTGGTAATATTTATGCTGTTTTTTCAATTCGAGACAGCAACGTGCTTGTCGTCGACACAGAATGAAAATTATTCAATAATTATTCACGAGTTTCGTGCATCCATGGACAACATTTATAGTCGTCCCCGTTTCTCCCCTCTGCTGTATCATCAACGGAACAGAAAAAACCGGTCGATCTCCGTGTTTATTCGTTAACCAGTGCTCTTACCTGAAACGCAAAAATAAGACGAAAGTTAAGCAGCGTTAATACAGTCGGGGGATATCGCGAAGCCAAGTGATACCCCAGGATCGAATGCTCGTGATCTCAAGAAGGATGCGGAACGGATTGAAACGTTACGACGTAATTTATCGAAGTATCAAGATCTTCGAGGGTACTCGTTCAGGTGGATCATCCAACTCCCTCCTTTCAGGGCGGTCGTAAAATTAATTAACCATTCGCGAGTACGTAAGCTCGGTCTTAACGGTGGCATTAATAAAATGTCATCGGTTGATCGCGATTATCGTTCCGGATATATCTTCTTTTACGAGCAGCCTCCATTATCGGCGCATGTAAAACGATTTCCACCTGGAGCGGTTGCTTCGGGGGCTGAGACGCGTGTATGCCCGGTAGTCACGCGAGTTTCGAACAATTTCACAACCTTTCTTTAGTAGGTACCTATGTACCATGATCTATAAACTTGGTTTGAAAAGTTCAAAGCAAGAAACGCGATAAGTATTAATTTTCCAGTAATTTCATTGGACGACGACAGAAAAACCTAACGGAATAAATGATACATATTGTACACCCCATTGCTGCGTCTGAAATTTATCGAGAGCAGTCCATACCGTCCGATACAAACGGTGTCAGGGTAACGCAACAAATTACGACCGTCGCACAAAGTAGAATCTTCGAGAGATATTGAATAGAAATATGAAATAACGGTCTAAAGCACATTTAGTACATTTTAGGAAAAAACGGTTTTTAAGTTACACTGTATTCGATAAATTTGGACCCTTATTCCATTAAAACTTATTCCATAAAGTAATCTCGGCTAACTGATACATAATCAGCGTAGCATTACACACTACATATTGCGACAGGGCATTCGCAGATAGACCGCGTTACGTGGCTAGGCGTGATGTAGAAAAACCCCATTGCGGTACGAGTCACCTGTATGTACGTACGGCAGGTCGTGTGTAAATAGTGCTCCGCTGATTCGTTCCTCTCGTGCTATAAGTTGCTTGACTAAAGGCGGCAAGAATCAATTGTGCATTGTGTACACGTGGTTATCGCGGCTAGGCGACACAAAGGGGAAAAGTTTGTTCGTCGTATACACACGATTATCTTGGGTACATTCGGTAGGTTTCGTAATCGTGTAACGAGGTTTCGGAGAAGAAACGGTCGACCAAAGAGAATCAGATTCATGTTTCCTCAGAATCTAGTTCCGAAAGTCTTACGATGTTTCCAGTTATTCGTTAATCCTTTGACACTCGTGAATCCGTGTTAACTTTCGAGCAATAAAGAATGATGTCAAGTTTCTTGATAAAAATCTAAGGATACAATGCTTACCGAAGTAAGTACTAACAACAAGCGCTGGAAATTCTCGATATTTCCACAATCTACAGGGAATGGAATCGCTTAAAGCTAGCCAATCCAGCGGGATAAGTCCACCGAAAACAGAAAATTCCGCTGTCTCGCCGAATTTGTTGAACTTCGAGTGGATTACGTGTCGGTTCTCGGAAAACGTCGCGTCACCAGGTATCGATACCGGTCACGGGCGGTCGTGCATGCCAGGTGATCGATGCCTCCACTGGATTTCACAACGGATACAATGGATACGTGCCGCTATCGATCAAGTAGATCGATACGCGGCGATATAGTGTACCCGACATACCTGTGGAAACTGTGAACGAGGGTTGGCTATCTCGAAAGAGTCGACAGGGTCCAAGGAAGAGATAGAGTCGCGCGATCGACGATATTAGCCGGAGGGGTTGATGGAGACCAGCTGGTTAGCGCGACGAGCTTTTCTTCTCGAATTGAACGGGCCCATTAGCGGGGCTAACTACTTGATCGCACTCTCGAGTACCGGTTGATGCTTGACCTATAAACCGGTTCACCTTTGCACCACCGTCGCCGCCGCGACATTGTTCGACGATCAAGAGTTTACGGGTCCAAGGGGTGGAGGGGAGGGGGAACATATGATTCTAAACATCCGACGGCTGCAAAAAAACGCACCCACACCGCGGCTGCCGGTGGAGAGATCGATGCACGAGGGGGGATTCGAATGCACTTGAACGGTGCGGTGGGCTCTCTCTCTCTCGTTGATCTCGAGAAAGGCCCTCGAACCGCGCCGAACTTTTCGCCGCAATGCGACGACAAGCGGGAAGAGTAACTTTCTCGCCTCGGAGGTGACGGTGGGCAACAGCAAAAAAATGGGGGGGTAAGGTGAAAAGGGAAGGACATTTACACGGATAAGAGGGAGGGAGGAGGATGGCTAGTGGCAGAGGCGAACTTAAGTGACCGCTCGAGGCCATCGAGGGGTTCGACCCCATATACCCGGTCGTTTTGCTATTTTTGCCCTGGTCCCTCTCGTCCTTTCTCCTTTACCCTCGATCCATCCCAATGCTTGTTTCGAAAATGTACACCTTTTCGATAAAAGCCAATATCAAAATTGACGAATGATGGCTCTCCCAATGAAAGACTACCAACGTGATCCCATATCGTGTAAATGATCTACGAATCGTTCTGGCCTCGCGAACTATAGGCGAAAACCTCGTTCTTGACCTTACGGAACCACCAGCAATTATTTCGACCGCTCGGCACGATTGCATTACGCAACGCCATCGCTCGTTACGTTCGATCCGAAACTGCTCCGGTGGCCGACGTGTAATTAATCGCACGACCGTGTCGCAATATCGCGAGAGAGCTGGTGCGGTCACACGCCGCCGCAGCTTCGCAGCCATACGCGCCGCTCGAAAGAGCCTGGCTCCTTTTGATGTCGACCCTCTGATGTCATTAACATTACACCCAATCCCTCCTCTGTCCCCTATTCCCCGTTACTTCCTTCCCCCCTTTTTCACCGCCGCCCACTCCTAAACCGTATTTATTTACACCACTCACCCTTTCTTCTGTCTGCGTCCACCTCTCTATTACCTCACCTTTGCAACGACCTCACGTTAATATTCGTATCGATCCATCGTCGTAACGAACGATCGATACGGAACCGGTTTATCCGGATCCTTTTTGCCACCCTTGCATCATCTCGACTTCTGTTCTTTCTCCCCTCCAGTCTCCCTCGCACACTCTCTTTTATTCCCCCTGTACGCTTATTCGAGTCGTTGAATTGAGACGTCTTGGGATAGCGACGTTCATCCTCGTTCCCGTTTCCACTCTCTGTCGATTTCCGAATAACGCCCGTCCTGTGAATCTAATTCGATCGCCGAAAGAAGGGCTACGGAAGTAGCCTCCGTGGGAGAGATCCGTTCGTCACGGCTCCGGAATCCGACGGGAGAAACGCGGGCGGAATTGCGCCTCGTATTTATCGGTTAGGAGGTACTGAACGTCGTCCACGATCGTGAAATACTGTGGCTATATTTGGAACGTTGTCTGGACGCGGAGGGTTGTCGGTGCCGGAGGACGCGGGCCCCGAAATGTCGTTGTTCCTGTAAATGGAAGTTTAGGACGTGACTGCAATGGTTGCAGGTAACTGCGTGGTAAAATGTCGCCGAATATAAATTAATCGTCCAGGTCGGGCAAGATGGTCCCTGTACAGGGTTCGCGTCAAGGAAAGACATAAATACGAAATATTGTATGTTACTCTTATGAAGAAATATATCTCTGAATCATTCCTATTCAATTTCATTAGGAAGACAATTGCTCGTGAGGATACTTATACTCTCACAGTTATGAGATGTACTGTATCTTTCATTGCCAATCACTGTGTATTTTTAATACTGTTTACAGTCACCTCAAAAATAGAATGCATTTAAGCTCCAACAAGAAAGAATTTAATTCTCAAACACAATTCATCAAACAGACTGTAAACTCGGCAAACCCATTCACCGTTATTAATATCCTCTAGATAGCGGGCCGAAGCAACGATTCTACACTATAATCCCCGGGATAGCAGATACCTTATCGAGAGTCAACGGCGGCGTGTCTGAACGTAAGAAAAAAAAAAGGATTTATTTCTACTCACGGCGACGACGTTCACTTGACTGTTTTCCGTGGATATCGATCACTTCGCGTAAACCGCTGCTGCACGCCTACCACCTCGCGGCACCGAAAAATAAAAGAGTGGAAAATTCTCGGTCGAGCAACACGTGGCGTTCTCCATTTAAACCGTGGCATAATTAGAAGCTTAGAGAATTATAACCGGCCGGTAATTGGCCGCCTATCTTACGGCCGAGGTTTACCCTAGCTGACGCGAGCGTGTCACGGAATCAAGTGGTCCCCGAACAAAGTAGTTGCCGAGACGTTTAGCGCCCGATAAAATATTCAGAGCCGCGTAACGGCGTCGCTCAACTTTCCCTGGACCCGTCGAAGTTTCGGCTTTCTCGGTCAACTCCGTTCCTCGTCTCGTACCACTATTCCTCCGTATACAGGGTGTCCCAAAATACCTTTGACTCCCGGAATTGACGGGTTCCTGGGATGATTTGAAACAACTTTTTCCTTAACAAAAATGTAATCCGAGGTTTTGCCAACGAGATATTAACGAAAAACCCCGTCCAATTAGAGCGCGAGTCTACCGGCAGAGCTTCCGCTGTAGCGCTGACTACCAATCGCAGCGCGTAGCCAACGTTACAGCGGAAGCTCTGCCGGCAGACTCGCGCTCTTATTGGACGGGGTTTTTCGTTGATATCTCGTTAACAAAGCCTCGGATAACATTTTCGCTAAGGAAAAACTTGTTTCAAATCACCTCGCGAGTCTCCCGTTTACGGGTCCTCCAACATTTTTGTTACACCCTGTATACACTCGGTTGGCGGTTCTCGCGCTCGCGTGCGCGTAAACGCAACGCACGGCCGCGAGAACGATAACGCTAATTAAATACGAGTCGCACCGACGCCGGGGACGAGCGCGTTCGCTTAACGAGGCTGGTAATTACGCGACGGTTTCATCTTCCCGATGGCTCCGCAAAAACGCGACGTCGTCGTCGCGGTCCATTACTCCCGGAATAATCGTCGCCGCGAGAGGGGACGCGCGCTAGCGCGCAACGACTGAAGAATCTTTGACCGTTCACGCGGATACATTGACGGAGGAACAGCTGCGAGGATCAGATATGACTGATCTTGGTCAACGGTACTGGGAAAAATAGTTATTTCGAGTCACAAAAGATACTGTAACATGAATGGATGGATTGGTTACCGAAAAAACTAATAGAATCTGGAGTGTAACCATTTGAATTATTCTAATAGCTATGACATATTTGGATTACTTATATTCTTTAAACTTAGTATTAACCCTAGGAAGGCGAACAGTTTAGATGTCGTGGGCTAACAACGTAACTTAGTGCAATCATTGTCATCGAAGGGTTAAACACTACAACTCTTATAAGATCCATTGGTAAATTTTCTTTCGATGACATGAAATGACTTCAAATTGTCAATAATATCAATCATTAGATACGTGTTTCAATAATTTAATTCCTTCTGTCACGTGAAACTATACAATATTAAGTCACCCTAAGGTGGTGACCTTAAAATATCCAGGTGATAATTTTTCCCGATAAATAGAATGTCCGTCGGTAACACTTCCCTCAGCCGATGTTTCCGCGACTTCGGCCATTACACTATGCCTGTAAAGTAGATAGTCTGTCCCCAGTACATCACCCAGTATAATTCCCACGACGTTTCTAATCGTTCCATTCATTCAGCGGGGTTTCCAACGCCAACTCGAGTCTCGGTCGTTACAGAATAGCCGGTGTCTCGAGTACTCCGGGCAGAAATTCAGGAGGCGTCGACAAAAGCGTATGACAAAAGGACACGACGGAGCGGTCCGCGAGATCTCGGCGTGGATAGTGGGCGGGGAGGGAGAAGAGGAAAGCAGATAACGGGGGAAAAGTAGCTCCTAGAAGCGAAGTCAACTTTTATGCAATGGCCATTGTCAGGTGACAGAGTCGAGTTCAACATAAGCGTGTTACGATTCCCGGAACGCTCGAGCCCAGCTCGCCAGCCAGAAAATAAAATGCGTCGCGTTACGAGCCACGCACACGCGCATTCCGGCAACAAATGCCTGTCATTGAACGTGTTGTACCGCGGGGCGACAATGGACTCGGGATGGCTATTATGAAAACGATACGGATCAACGTCCTGTGAAAATGAAGACTCTTTAATACCTATACGTTTAAATTAACGTGGATGTCAACTGGTGAAAATCCTTATCTGCAAAAAAAATGTAAAAAAACAATTCGAATCACCATACTTCTTGCAAAAATTACATTTTTGTTCGTATGTAGCGAAAACCAGGGAAAAATCGATCCAGTGATTTATGCGAACGCACACATGCGCACATATGTGCGAACAACAGGGTGTTACAATTTCATAAGGGCTCTTCCCATTACAATGATAATCGCACGAGTATCGGGGAGCTGAAACGCGTCAGGAACGAGCCGGATCGATGGAAATCGGATCCGCGCCGGCCGATCGATCGGAATGGAGGGTCGCGTGAACAAACAACGGATCGATCGGCTCTCGGTCGCGAGTTCTTTCCTTACAATTCGGTAATCCTAGCGTATCGAGCGGCATTTGAATTCTCCCCTGTTCACTGAAGCCGAAAATCCAATACGCACATGGCGAATTTGGGGAAGCGCCGCTCCGAACGCCATTACCGGCGAACACGTTCTGATATATACAAAACGGAATTACCGTATGGATCAGATGGTGGAGATTTGATCGGCCCTAATCCTAAGTAATTAGCTTGCCACGTCGTTGACCCGGTTGTAGGGTAAGAAAGAAACCTTTAACGAAGTGGCGCACACCCCAATGTGTTGACTGAAGCATCTGTGTGAAAACATAGAACATTCAAACCTGATGACAATAATATATACAGAAAACGACACACTCAAATGTGATCAACGTCGAGCCAGGAAACTGAAATTAGACCAATCCTGAATAGGAACATCAAGGTTTTCAAATCAAAGAACCCAGGGTCTAAGGCTCTTCAGACCCAGAGATCCGAGTTCAAGGTTTGTCGAGTCTAGAGACTCAATCGTGACGTTACAGGTTTGAATCGCTAGGCCCCAGAGTCCTTTGGCTTTGGTCCTTGGATCCGAGAGGAGCCAGACTTAATTCCTCGACACAGAATTGGTCCATTTCGAACCTCCAGAAACAAGGTTGACCCAATTCAATTCTGTTAGCATACTCTAATTAGAAGAGTTCCACTCTCCTGGATTAGCTCAATTCGAGTTCTCTAGCTTGGCGCTTCATTGACCTCGAGTCACCGTTGATCATAGAGTGTTCCAGCCGAAATCGTACCAATACCAAACATCGTGTCAAGCTCCAACATTCCTGAACGCCTACAGAAACCATACCAGTCCCCGACATGCTACACTCACAATACGCAGTCAGATATTTCCGTCGTTCGCAATATTCTCGACCATCCGCCACGGGTATAGCCCTCGGGTCCCCTGGAAATCCGATGGCAAAGGCCGTTGGTTCGTCCCTCAAATCACGGGAACCGCCGACCGGTGGTGGTCTGCATAGAAGAGCCACGAGGAGGATGAGGAGGATGAGGAGAAGGGCGAAAAGCGGGCGCAGCCGGGCTCGAATTGCGGGCTAAAAGCGAGAACGCATCCGGGGCATTAGCGAGGTGTCTATTTTCATTTAAGGTAGAAGCCTGGCTAGGGGTCAGATGGCGATAATTCGGTCGGTAATAGTCGCGGCTCGTATAAGCAGTCTGCAGGCTGCGTTCGGCTAACAGGCTGACTATGGGCAACGATGGAGGGTGGCAGCCCGCGGGGGTGTAAGAGGGAACCGAGGGGACGGGGGAGACTGGGTGGTCGGATGCAGGAACAAGGGTAGCCAGAGGCGGTGGAGGGGGGAGGCGATTCGCCACGGGGGAAATGAAAATAAATGATAGCGACGCCCGTAATTAATTTAACGCGCGAGAACGGACTGCGAGGCGGCAACTCGAGCGGTCTGCTTTATACGTGCGTCGCGTATAAACATTCCCTGGTCGCGCGTGTGCGTGAGCGGGTACGCGGCGTGGCTGTCTGCACGTTTGCCTACGACGACGCAGCCGGATTACGCGTTCCTCGTTCGCTGCGCAGGGTGTCCTGGAAAAATATTCAACGTCAGCGACCGCGACCACCGGATACCTCGTTGGCGATTCCGAAATTTGGAACCACGCAACGTCAGCGAAAAAGTTGAATGTTGCATGGTTCTTTGAGGAAAGTAACTGGGTCCGCTGTTTGCGACGTGAATCGAGGTTACGATTTTCCATTATATTTTTCTGTGGGAATACTCGAATGTTCGATCGATTAGAAAGAGGAACGAAGAACGCTAGAAACGAGGGATCAGAGTGTGATGAGATTGTGAATAATTTGGAGGATGTGTTTCAGCGAATTTTTAGGAGTAACGTCTGACTAAGATCTACTGCTTTCACGTAGAGACTTCGGAGGATATAAACTGTTAAAGTTTCATTAGCTTGTTATTCGCCAACCGTGGAGAAATTCTCTCGGATAACCGTGCAACACGATCGTCGTGGCACGAAATGTTTTCGAAACACCACACAACTTCGTGGAAGAACAACCTCGCGATAATCGATAGCCCTTCCGTAGCAAAGAGTTACGAGTTTGTTTTCTTCGAGGGTGGCCGCCCACGTTCAACCTACTTTCCGAAAATTCTGTTTCACGTTATTACAATTAGGAACGAAGCTCCGACGACTCGGTTCCTGTTCCATATGCGCCGTGAAATCGACCGCTAACTCGGCCACCGGAGATACATACGCAGGAAAACGCCGGGGGTGGGTTGGAAGTTACGATCGGACGCGTAAGCCTCGAAAAAGAAGTAACCTGACAAGTATCGTAACTAACAATGTTTGCCTTAATATTCGCCGTCGTTAAAAATACAAGTTTTAACCACCGTCTCGTTACGGCTGGTTAGGAACTGCTAAATAACTGATACTATTGTATATCCTCGAGACATTGCGGCTGGTCGTTGGGAAGTTCCTTCGGACTTTGTATCCTAATCTTGAACGAACCTACGCTTCGAATAAAAATCTTTTATCGACGAACATTTATCGTAAAATAATAGGCTCCGTGGAACTTTTATACCGTCCTTTTCTAGACCATCCGACTGCACAGTGTCGCGAATCTTTCTCTAATCTTTTAATCACTCCGAACAGAATGATGTCAGTAATTTATAGATCAATGGCTCCACTAATCGACTAGTACAGAAGATTTCAAATTAAAATTGAAGCTTGAAATATTAGACTAATTAATTAATGCAGTTTCCGAGTTGCTATAATTCACTTCTTTAAGAAATTTCCATTCACGGAACTTGTTCAAATATTTCGTTAGTTTCTCTAGGCTTGAACAAGTTGCAAAGCAAACAATGCCTTTATTATCTCTGGGGATAAAGAAACGCGAATCACGAGAAACAAATCACCCGCGAGAGGACCAACGATGATTGTTTCGCGAAACACCGTTAAAGCATAACATCTCGTGTTCGGGGAAGGTAAACGCAGCTGCACAACAACGTGGTGAATTTATTTGTCAAAAGCAAAAGGTACTCGCTCAACAACCTAACAGCAACATGCAAGGTTCGCGGCCGCGTAAATCCCGGACAGGCCGAGCCAACGAATAACAGGAAATCTCATTAACAATTCGCGAGTGGCGAGGCGAGCGCACGCGCGCGCGCGAGCGAACGTGGCCGAATATAAAGCCTTTGGTAATATCTAAACGACAAATAGCCTGAAATCTCATTAATAAATTGCTCGCGTGTACGACGGGACAGTCGAGCGTTTATCGAATATACGATTCGTACTCGGTAAACCACGACAATCCCATCGCAATGTTATTGCGTGCACGCACACCCGCCAACTCATGCGCACCACGCTCGTAGCGACATTATTTCGTGGTGGACAGTGATTCCTCCACCACGTAGAGAGCCTGAAATGTCCTTAAAACGAAACAACGTTGAATACTTTTGAGTGAATTTGAAATTTATAGAAAAAGTTGATGAAAGTACAGTGGCCTCTAACTATATTGCCACTAAATATATTGCCACGCGAGGCACTTCCCCTTCACTCGTACTTTTGAGCTCACAAATTCGTTCTCCCACCACGTTGCATACGCCGGCGCACCAGCACGATCCAACTTTTGCGCATGGGCTGAGGCCAAGGCTATGACGCCAGAACTTAGCATGGAGGGGGCTCTGAACTCATTGCCATTTTACTCCCCTACAGCCCTGATCATGGCAATACAGTTAGAGTCCACTGTAATAGAAAATGCTCGACCATAAACCTTTTCCACTATTAAAATGATGTCTATATTCAAAAAATACAAAACTAGTATTACGAAACCAGCAGATAGAATGGAAAAAATCTACCATCTACGATCGAACTGTATACAATTGAAACAACAAATCCACAAGACGCGAAGTTCATTCGAGCAGCGACAACGTTCCCATACCAGACCCCGTCTCGTCTTAATACAGGGCAGGTATTAAGGAATGCTTATCATCGCAAATCTTAAGTTTCAGCCACGACGTCGACGACAGCGATTGGTGCCACCGTACGTTCATTCTACACTGTATCGTGAACGATGTTATTGAAGCCCGTAACGGCAAGCGCCGCGTTTCTTCCTCCCGGTAAACAAGCTCGAATGAGACACGAAGTCGCGCACGTGTACGCTACCGAGCGCACGGTAGTATACACGCTCCTTATTTGCATGGGAACGGGTGATGGAAGGGATCTGTATGCCAATGGTTGTTTCCCTAGACGCGAACAGCTCGCTAGAGAGAGCAAGAAAGGGCGCCCGGTCCTAATCAAATGGAGCTCTTGGGCATCCTTCCCTTGATCCTGTTACGCAGAGTGTGTTCCTATCCCCCTTTCCTGGCTACGATGAAAAGTTACGGAATATCGCCTCGTCCAGGTAATCAGTCGTGCCTTCAAGCGTATATTGGAAATCGTCGGTAGTCGCTTAAAGTTTACCCAGCCCGATGAAGGGATGTTAATTCTTCAGAATAGAGTTCCTATGAAGCGAATTTTGCGCTGATCAAAACTGTTGCGCGTAGTGTTTCGCGATCTATAAGAAATTCCCTTTCCGAAAGTTTCAATAAAATCAAAAACTCGCGACAATTGTTTTCTACGTCCCCTTTGACAACGATTACCATTAACGTAGATGTGTCGATAACCGACTGAATGGTGGAGGTACTAGACAACTCCGATGCAGTGATAATTACATCAACACTGAGAAAGCAAACGTTTCGAGTGAGAGACAGGAAAAAGTTGTAACACTCCGGTGGAGAAAAAAGAAGGAAACATCGACGTGTTAGAGTCAGACGTGAAAGTAGACCAAGCTGACCGAGAAGAAAACGGAGACGTGCGCGAATCATTCGAGAGGACCCGTGACGCTCACGGTAAGCTCCCTTTCAGATGATTTGAAGACATTAGACGAGGAATATACACTCGGCCAGCCGCTCGAGCTCGTTTGCCCGGAACAAAGCAGCGAAAAGGGAACCGTGCACGTAACGCGCGCGACCATATTTGTATAGACGGCACAACGACGTCCCTTTATCCCCGGTATGACTGTGCCTCTTGCTGGAAACCGTTGGAAAACCGTGCGAGAAAGGCCGTGAAAAAGAGAGAAAGCAAGTCGAGCGAACGACGGTGCTGATTCGATATCTCGCGTTTTCACCTTATTCCTCCCGACGGTCGTGATTTTTCGATTGGATCGTGGGAAAAACAGGGGGCCGACCCCGGGAGAATTATCAACCGACTTCTTGCCGAACATAGATTTTCTCGCAATAAAGCGACTCCGTGAAATTCAATATTCACGTTCCATTGGAAACACAACCCATGGGGGAGGGGGAGGGAACCTTGAGATACCAGATGCTACTGATGGAGGAAAAAAAAACCTGCACGATTACCTGAACGTACGAAAGAAGAAGGTCGGTTACGGTGGACTGAACGTACTCGCGAGGCTGCGTTTCCAGAGCGATCGTCGACAGGCGAAACTGCTCTTTTAAATCTCGTTTCGTGTCGATCTAAAAAAGGCAACACCCTACCAGGCCGCTTTGAATTCCCACGAAGCTGTCCGTCGAAGCCAAAAGCAGACCCTTTGAAGCCCCTGTAATTACCGTCCGACTTCCTGGCGGGCGAAGAGGGGGGCAACGAAAGGAGGGAGGGGAATAGTAGCAGAAAAGAGAGACTATGGGAGAGCAGGTCTTAATGACTTGGTACGTTTCTGTGCGTGCAATCTGGGGACACGGAGGCTCGAGACCGAATCACGCGACTTCCACGGAAAACTGAACACACCACCACCACCACCCTCTCTCTTGGGTGCCGCAGCGCCGTCGCGGCTCATGGCCAACTCTTATAATAATACGGGGACGCCTCGAGTAAATCGTGTAATGGACACGTTCCTCTCTCCGCGGACGTGTGTAATGTTTTATCAAGGTAAACAGAGGAAATTGAAATTAGAATCGCGTGCGCTGCCCGTGACACGGCGTGACCGTTGAATTATTGTTTCGTTGCCTGTCCAAGCCTCCGGAATGGTTTATAACGCTCGGCGTTGGACTCGAGTTAAGTGTTATTGTGATCGTAGGCTGGTACGTGTTGATCGATCTACACGACTGAAATTTGTATTTTATGTACAGTTATTACGGCACACCCGAATAACAGTAACTTTCATAGAATACGTAATAAACTCTCATAGAATACTTGATGACGAACACGTAATCCTTACTAGTGACTGAATTTTCGGATCGGTCGAGTTCCAATCGCGAACAAGGGTTATAAATCGCGATCTTCGTGAATTTCGAAATCCTTCAAAGAATAGAATTTCTGCAGAAGCCGGTGTTATAGTGGCTGGAGGCGTTTCGCGTTACCCGCCGCCAATCCACCGGGCTCAAAGGCCGACACAAGATTTAAGACGCGAGAGAGCCGTGCACGGGTTCTCCAGCGGTCATAGCCGAATCGCTTTAAAACTTTTTCCCCCGGCTTCACGGATATATTGCGTGCCAGACTCGGGTAGCCATGAATCACGCAAAAGGCTCCATTTCCTTTCGATCGGATACCGGCGTTACATCCTCCCTCTCCCCAAGGCCGATAAGGCACGGAGAGGTGAGGTCGACCGCGGAGGGTCAAAGGCCCTTGTCGTCGTACAGTACACATCAGCCTCCTATCGCGACATCATCCGACTGCAACACCCCCGCCTACTTGCGCTCCCTTTGTCTGTCTCTCTGTCACCGTCGCTCGTCGCCCACGCGCGCGCGTACTTTCGCGTGGCCACGATGCTGCGCGCGTTCCGGGGATGAAAACATAACGACGTTCAAACGGACAGACACGCGTCCTCCCGGTACAAAGTGCGCTTTGCCAGTCGCGTTCGCGAAACGAGAACCGGTAATAAAATTCGGTCGAAGATAGAGGGGATGGGGTTAATCGAGGTACGACAGTCTGAAAAATGTTTCTCGGTTAGGTATGCGCGGTGAATGCAGTTTTTGACAGAGGACTTAGCCTCGAAGAGGGGAGGTTCTAGCTTCTGCTTTTTGTATTCTTTTGTCGATGAACAGCTGAGAAGATTGGATTTCAGAGCTTAATTATTGCTGCATCGAAGGATAGTACAGGATAGATAGTATAGAAAAAGGAAAATATTAATTAAAATATAAATATGTAAAAGTAATGTGGTCATAGTGAATGGAAATAATTGGTATACGTATATACTGATCTCGTAAACAGAATGATTACTGTTCCCATCAAGCATGAACATTGGTCCAATACTTTTGGCCGCTAGTGTATGTACATTTTGGTGAGCATGTCATAGAGTCAAAATTCGAACTTACCGAACGGATGGCTGTTAATGTTCAATTCATTGGTAAAGTTATTCTGAAGTAGATAAACATTGAATCCTGTATCCGATCGTCCTGTATATTTTTCCATGTAATATAACAAGCAAATAAATCATTCGAATGGAAACGTTAATCAAAAACGTCCGAAACTCGATATACACTTATTTTCATCGTATGACACGTTTGCACAGGCTGGTCTGCGACAATGCGAATTTATAAATCGACGGACATCCGTGTGATCCGGCTTATACGAATATTCGCATTATTCGGGTAACATGGATATTGCCCACCGGTCCCAGGATATTCGTATTATTCGGATCCCGCGGATTTGCCCGCGACTCGAACATTACAAATATGGAAATATTACAAATAGAGTCGGCCCCTTCCGATAGGCCGACGATGTGCGCCGATGGAAAATTCACGAATCGAACAATAATACAAATAATTGCTCCGGTGACGTTACCCGCGTAAATCCCGATATTCCGTATAATCCGCCCGTATTCGACGGTCGAAATACGCAATTTTAATTTCGCGTAGCCCTAACGATTCTTTCAACCCCGTCGAGTCTGGCAAATTTGAACAATCCGGCTTTAAAATTAAACGGCACGACCGCAGACCGCGTAAAGTGTATTTACGGTTCTCGAATGAGCTTTTGCTGGATGTAGGAATGCATTTTTAGATCTTATCGACAGGTTGGTCTGGACATACCGACAAGACAGGCTAGTGAAAAAAATAGGGTCTAAGACTGCAGGCCTCGACATCTTCGGAGATTTTGAACATGGAAGGTATTTGTAAAACAGGTGTAATGGAATTTTGTGAGTAATTTGAGTAGATGAGTACTAATAAGCACCTAAAGTATTAGACCTTCTCTTCCAATACCCTGTATAACGTTAACTACTCACAAACCTCCGGAGACGTTCCCCAATTCATCAATTTCTTCCACAAACAAGCATTACTCCATCATCCCTCACCGATACTCCAAAGAGTACACCACTTCTGTGCATCGAACGCCAACCATATGCTCTCACAAACGGTTCAAAGAACGCAATTACCCCGCCAAACGTGCCCAAGTAAAATTCTCCAGGAAGCAACAGTTTGCACACGCAGACCTGTATCCCACGGTCCATCGAGAAATTTTCAAACCGTATTTCGACGACAATCGCGGGTCAAGGTCGCGCGGATCGGAGCAAGTCGGCGCGAATGATGACCGCGTAAAATAGTTTTCTAAGAGGAAGGACTTAACGGGAAAATGTGGTCAGTGTTTCTGTTACGTCGTCGTTGGTAGGGCCAGTAGGCAGCCAGCGGCTAGGAGAACGCGAGCGTAGCGCTCTCGACGCGAGGCGATCAATAACACGTGTGTGTACGCACCCTGGACCCACACATACGCCGTCTCGCACGTACGCACTTTTACATTTGCGGCCGGTGTGTGTCGGCAACGGCACCCCCGACCGATCCACAACGACCACCGCCGTCACGACCACCGTCGCCACTGGTACCGCGAACACACCCCCGTAATGTCCCTCGTCCGCCCCCCGACGCCCTCCTCCTCCACCGCGTCTCTTCCTCTTCCTCTTTCGCCGTCAGACACGAAGCAATCCCCGCCGCGCGTTACGCTCTTCTCTTACCACGGGGGGCTGCTCTCGCTCGTCGCACGCACCGACGACGGTATACACACGGAAATTACACGTACAGAAATGCATACATCCACCTCGCCGCGGCCGATATACATAGGTACATATACATATAAACGCGGAAACCTCCGGAGGGAATGGAAACGTGTAATTGTGTAAATGGTACAATGGCCGACCGGTCCCCCTCGTTAGAGAGATCGTCCCCGCGACGTGGAAACAAGATTCTGATTAACGCTTAAATTTTATCGTCCGCCGCCCCGCGCTTACGCGTTACACAGTATGTACACGGTGTGTATGTACCTCCGCCGTCAGCGCCCTTCGTTCTACTTCGCCGTTACGCGTCTCTTCCTCGGTTTCTATTATTCTATTATTTCATCTCGCTCGCGTATCCCGGCTGCGCGGGTGTTCACCGTGTCCGTTTCCACGGAAACTTTCTCCTCCGGTGCTTTTCCACGCTCTCTTCCTTGTTTCTGTTTTGCGCGTATAGAACAGTTTCCGAGACGAAGTACGTGAATTCACGTACACGGTTTTTAGGAGGCTTGGTCTCTCTAAATACGTTTGTAGAACCGTGACTATTTGTGGAAAAATAGTATATACCAGGGGTGCTCAATCTTTAATTATTGGGTATCGTTCAAATATCTACACGATCAGTAACGTACCACTAATGAAAATTAAGAGGAATACTGCAGTGGTACCACATTGACGGCTCTCGCGAACCACTAGTGGTACCATAGTTTCCGAGACCCTAGTGCATAGTGTTTCAACACCATTTTACATCGTGACAACGACGTAACACGATGATCGCTATTGTATACTAACAGCAAATCTCCAACGCGTCTATAGGCGCCAGCAACGGTGAAAGGGTTAAAGCGATTGAAGAGCGGGCGAGGCAAAGAGAGTCTACGAAAGAAAGGGAAAAAAGTACCATTCGAATCGTGGAATCGCAAACGCTTTAAATTCACCCGATTTCAGGCAATCCAATTTGGCTAATGAAACGCTTCGAACGACGCTGTTTGTTGTTCCGCGCGCGCACACACGCCCCCCTCCCCCTTGCTTACCTGTCAACCCTACTCGCGTTTCCCCGTTGCTCGGTAATATACCGTCTGAACGGCGGGGTAATTAAGTTGTAATTGATAAGCGTTGTTATTTCGACGATATGGGCCGTCTCCCTCCGTGGAAAAGGAGAATTACGTTGATTCAGGTCGAGAGAGCCGGTGAAACAGCCCAGGCGTCTCGCATTGCGAACAACCTGACAATGGAACGTGGCGTGCATGGGGCCGCTGTTTTACGCGTCCGTTTCCAACTGCTGATTATTCACGATTGCACGCTGGTGAAGGAAAAAAACCGTCCAGGCCCTCTATTATCGTGCTACGTGACGGAGCCGAGATTATATTGTGTTCCAGTTGGTATTACGTTTAGCTCTTTAGACGATGAAATATTATTACGGATACATTGTACGTGCATGATTTCAATGTTGCGATTGTCAACCGTTTCACTGCGAACAGCGCCTTTAGGCGAACAGAAATTGATGTACATACATTGTATTGTGCATACAACTTCTGTGGGATCTACAATTGTTACGTTTTATCACATTTATACAAATAATTGTACGGTTCTGAAATTATTAACAAAGAACGTCGTAACATCGTACACAACATGTAGTCTGCAGTCTAAGGGTTAAGAGGACGATGAAAATGGTATTTTCTGACCGAGAATACTAATTCGGGAGATTTAAATATTAACTGCATAGATATTGCAAGTATTCCTACTTCATTTTGAAGAAAGCTACATAGTGTTTTCTATACACTTTGAACCTCAGTTTTTCGAAAAAAAAAAAAAAAAATCGATTCTATTCCACAAAATGTCACACAAACAATAAAAACAATCTTAGAACACCAATCCCCGTGAACATTCGCCTTCTATGCACTCTAAACAATTTCTTTAGAGAGCCCGCGCATTACACACCAAACTGAAAATAACATTTCGTGCAACAATCCAGTCACTTCTATTTCAGGCCGTGGTGCGAATATTCGTCGCGCGACCGCCGTCATCGGGAAACCGTAAAAAAAGAGCACGTTGCAACACGCCACGTAAATCTTCGCGGAAAATCGTTACAAGCGGAATCGTTAGCACCTTCTGCGATAATGGGCGAGGGTGGGAAGCGATCGTAACCGGGAATCGTGACGCAAAGTATAAATACGAGAGAAAAAAAGAGCCTCACGAGCACGGGACGGTTTGCACTAGCGAGGCCGCCAAATATATCCGCGTGTTCCGAGCGTGGGTCGGGACCGGAAGTGTTAGTCGTAAACTGTGTATAGGCCACAATGGCTCGTAGAAACCGGTCGTGTGCCTTCCGCTGGTGAAGCATCGAAGCGGCATTAAAATTCGAGCCTCGACGATCGACGTTTTGTTTTTCGACCAGGTAGAGTTAACAAACGCGGTATATCGGGACGAGTAACATAGTACCGCAAGTTGTAGGTCCACCATCGTGGAGAGAAAAACGTGGCTTTTTTCCTACCCTAGAGGTGACAAAAATTAGATCCCACCACCCAGAGGAGAAATATAATATTATGAACTCTATCGTAAGATAAATTTTGCAACATGATTTACAACCTGGCTACGTCCATGATCAAGAATAACGTTGTCCCAAAGTCAAGAAATGATCACTTTCGATTTTGCAGGTAGTTTTACGTGAAATACTTTTTCCCATAAAAATCAACTTAATTTAATAGTTTGCAGTGCTGGAAAATAGAAAATTATGATATTCTGGCCTAGGGCAAAGTTACCCTGATTGAGTCGAAGTTACTCCAACTTACGGTACTTGAATAGCAATCGTAAAAACGAAACGATATACCTTACGGATTCATCGATCGGCAACCAATGAAAAGGGAACTAGTAACATGGGATTAATCGTCGAAAAAAAAAACAATCGACGGGGAACGAGAATAACGCGTTCGCTGCGACTGCCACGGAAGAAGCGAGGAAAATGTGTCGATACGTCGGCGCAGAAAACAGCAAGGTAAATGACACGCCGACAATCGACTGGCGCAACGACCGGTAACGGTTCGATCAGCAAAACCTGCGCGTTGTGGGTAATCTTGCTACATTCCGAGCATTCCTTCCCGACACGGTGAATGGTAAATATATAAATACTGCAACAATCTGAGAAGTGGAAAATCCCTTAATGATTCGGATCCGAACGACTTCCTATCGCGTTGGATACGAAGACGGCGGATTGAACAACGTCCCGAGTCCTCTGTCTACTTGGAATACGGGATACATACATTCGAGTTGATGATAAAGTTATACATTGGCTGTATCTAATACGAGGTACATCGAAAACTTTTATCGTTTCTGGGTATTTAATTTTATTGGCATTTCAGATACGATAAGATTATTTTAAACGTAATGGATTACTCGTTGGTACGACGATTCCGCAGTGCCTTTTCGCATGAAAATTGTCAACTTTGTTATTAAAGGTAGCTAAAAAGAGGAAAGAATTATCCAACCTAGTTGATACTGGATATAAATTTACGGGTTAGCGGTTAGGTACACGTTTCGACTTCCAGTTAATAGAAAAAATGTATTGGGAACCAATTCAACCGAAAGCAATTTTCATCGCGAACAGATAACAGAAATATTACATTACAAAAGGTTCGCGGATAGTACCAACTAAACTAACTGTAAATAAAAAGCGTTCACCGCTCACAGATGGAAAAAAAAACCAATATCGACCGCATTCCCGTTAGTCTCTCGCAACATTCGATCTCGTCACGGAGTGCAGCGAGTGCTCGTATAAATACCATTGCAGCACAGGATCCCGAAGATCTATGAAATCCTTTAGCGATCCGTAATGACTTCCTGTTCGGCTCGAGGAACGTCACGCGAAATTTCGCCGTGGACAGAGTGGCGGGGAATATGGATGGTAGTAGCTCCAGCGACCAGGAAACGATCGTTGGATTTATACAACGACGAATTAGCGACGACAGTCGCGAAGAGTATCGCTCTTCGGGTTCTGCGGCGGTAAAACGAGACTGTGCCGGACGCAAAAAGCGTCCAGGGTTCGCGGTTTACGAGCGGGGCTGCTGGAGAACCGAGCCAAGGAGAATTGATCACGGTGAAAGAACAAAACGAAAGACGACCGAAGCGATCGCCTTCCCCGCCGTTTCGTTCACTGGGGAAAAGGGGTAATCGCCTTTCACGAAATTGCGACAGGCCACTAACCGAAAACGCTGGGTCCCGTTTTGTTAGGGAGATTGGGGATATTTCCCGTGGCTGAACACCAGAGTAGCTTCGTTTTCCTCGCGGGAAAAGTCCCGATGTGTTTACACGGATCCCCGTTACACGGTCGTTCCGCGTGAATACGCCTGATCGCGAAGTTCCGTGATTTATGGTACACGGTCAAGCCGAGCTGGCCACCAGCCGGAAGAATTTTTTAATTTATTGGCTGGAAGGATTGCACGGCGCGGAACCTAAAGTTACTATCGTGAATAATTTTTGTATGTTTTTTTTCTTTTATGGTTTCAGTGGAGGGAACTGGTTTCGCGATGTTGAATGAATGGCCACGAGAGTCGATTCGAATAGTTTGGTGATATTTTCTGGATAGTTTTGGGGTGACTGATCTGTTTCATCGTTACGCGTGTAATGGAAGCTCCTTTTGATTGATAATTACGGAAAGGAATTGTAGTTTGAATGTAAAACGAAATGTAATTGATTGTACACGATAACAGCCACTTTTATTGCTCAGTAGGAATTCGATATTTTATGTTCGTGATGTCGGATTAATTTCAACTGGTACCACTAACTATTGCTACATACAATTACGACGTTTCTTTCTAACATTCATGGTAGATATATTATGCACTCACTGGATAAAGTAAATAGAACTTGTTACGACATAATCTACGAATCTATACAATTACTTTGAAAAAGTGGGTGTGCGCGCCGACACTTTTTCCACCCCCGTTCTACGCAAACGACGCACAGTAAGCGAAAAGTTAATTACCTAAATCAGCCGTAGATCACGAGATCCAAGTATGCGTGAAGTTCGAAACTGCGATATTTCAAATCTACCTGTCAGGAAACAACTCGTGCCACGATCGCGTAGAATCTCATTTCAACGAAGAGGGGGCCAGACGAATCGCCGTGGAACACGCGAGTCTACTCGTTCTACGTTCAAACACCCCTCGCAAATACACAGACACACACGCACACACGTACACACCCTCCACATCCGGCTAATACGTAATAAGGGAACACACTAGTAGTCGACGAGTGAAAAGTTGGTCCGCCGCCGCAACCATGGTAAATAAGGGTTCCGAGGCGTTCGCATGAAATTCGCGAGCGAGTCCGCTGCGCGCGCGCACGGCAATCTATTCAAAAGCATCGGGTGCCGATATTATGCTAATATAATAGTCTTCTCACCCTGGTGTACCGCGCAGTGCTCCGGGGCCTGCGACAGTCACGCATGGGAAAGAGAAGGGAAAAAAAGGGAAAAAAAGTCCTCTTGCGAACCGAAAGGAAAATGTGTGTGCGTAGTAGAAGGCAAAAGGGCAAGAGAGGAAGGGGACAGGGACGAAGGAAATGCGGAAGGGAGTCGGCTAAGATAATAATATGCGTGTAGGTGAATATACTGGGTCGCCAGTACGTGTGTGTGTGTGCGAGCGTGTACACGACGGAATTCACGCACCTGCTCCCTGGCGAGTTTTCGGTCTCCTCGCCCCTTTGGGACGTAATTTGTGAGGTTTACAGGCATGGGGGGTGGGGGGGTCGAAGGACACGCCATAAAAGGGATTTCCAGGAGGCAGAGAGGAGGAGACGGCAGTGGCGTCGACCAACCGGATCCGCCGACCGTGTCCTCGCCGAGGGACTCGATCCTTCGATACTCGATCCTTTCGGCTAAATAGATTGGCCTGTGTCGCCCGCGAGTCGATACCCACTCGACCCTCCGAAATCTCCCGGCCATTCGACCGAGGTAATATTATTTTCGTCTTGCGATAAACTGAACGGAGAAAAAGGGCGCGAGAGGGGCGACCTCTTGTTGCCTCGAATAGACCAATCAGAAGGATATATATATAGTGTGGCTTGACATAAAATAGTCCTTAGGCGGTAGAACATTGAAAGAAAATAAACAGTACTGTGTCAAAGATGTGTGTTTAATCGAATATTAGTGAATGAAGTTATTTCAGTAGATCTATCGTTTTTATTCTTATGTAAAACTTAGCTTGTAATATTTTGAAGGTATTGGTCATTCATCATTTGGAGGAAAAAAAATTTCCGAACCGAAGACTCTTGTACCCGCAACCAATTCCGATCTTTCGAAATATCGCGTGTGCGTCATCGGGATATTTGATTCGTTATCGATAGTATGTTTGCCGAGAATCAACGCCGTATCGTTTTCACGTTGACTCACAATTTTCGTTCGTAAGACTCTTGTCAACGATGTAATCGACAAGCAATGGGGGCACGTTCTTCGATTATCGACCGACTCGCAGGTATATACCTAAGCAGTTTAGTCAGATGCTCTTCCCGGTTCCTTTTTCTATTTTTTTTCTATATGTAACTAGATATAGAATTGTTTTCTCGAGAAGGCTATCTGACACTTTAACGTTGATTGTGAATGAAAACGATATCGTGACAGTCTCCTGTCGAGACGACAAACACCGATTAGAAGTAAAAAAGGTATTAACTTTTAAAATGTTCAAGCCTTTCCAAAGTCCAAGTAATCCTTCGAATTCACAGAAACGAGGGGAAATCTATATATTTAGACCACGAGGCGTCATGATGCGTGAGAAAATACCAAAAGAAACAAAAATCGAAAAACTGTTGCGTTGAAGGTGCAAGCGCACCTGTATCAGTTTAATCGCTTGCAAGAATCATAGAACAGAGGACACTGTACCAAACTGTTACACCACAATTCCCACTACGAATAAGAGAAACCATTGGACTTATCTACAGTCCCGAACCTAATGTCAATCACCGCTATCAGAGGAATAAAACCCGGCGCAAGGTCTGATTCACCCCGAGGAAAGACGATCTCGAGCAGCCAACGGCGATAACATTGATCGTAGCCTACGCAAAGCACGGTATTAAACGCACTCGAAAGGAGTATCTTAGACCCATTACAAAGATATATCGCGAGCGCGTCGCCTGTGCTTGGTTTAATGCCCGCCATAGAGCACGGCGTTTTATTGCCGGGGCCGATCAACAATATCCCCGAAACAAACAACCCCGTGGATGGGTTCGACCGGCCGGGAAATTCGACGAGTTGGACAAGTTTCGGTGATCGTCCAGGCGATGAATCGTCATGCACCCCCTCCCTCACGATTCTTCCCCCCGAAAAATAAAAGGGGAGAAAAAAGGAGATCGAGGTGCCGAGCGCGACTTTACGCCAGGCGACGGCGTAATAGGAGGCTGCGGTCGATAAGACCGAAAAGACGGACGGTTGGATGGTCGGATGAGCGAGGTTGGCGAGCAAGTGAATTGCTACGCGAGACGTGGGGGGTGGAGAGGGGGATGGTAGATCTGGTTACTCCACTCCCTGTTATCCGTTTGAGGCAGTTGCCCCCGCTTTCAGCTCCGTTAAAGACACATAACCGCCGCTGCCGCTGCGAGGGGGAGCGAAAAAAAAAGGAGGAGCAGATAGAGGAAGGGGTGGGAGATAAAAAGAAAAGGAACCAGTGCACCGGAGGGAAAAACAACGATTCTCCGAGACCGGAGCCGCGCGCTATCTAAACTTTACCCCGAGTCGTAATTAATTGCGCGGCTATGTTTAATCGAGAACCACGATTACCCGTGACTCGCACCTGCTGGATATATTCAGCGCGTCGCTCCGTTTAACGCGCTCCTTTTGCTCTCCCGAAGAAAACGTGTTCACTGAGAGCGCTGGCTAATCCGAGCTAATCGTCGAATCGACTCGAACGGTGCCCGGCTCGATGCTAATGGGACCGGAAGGTATGAAAATATTGTTCCCGGAACGACGATAGAAGATTTTCTAGAGCTGGTTCGCCCACAGGGCAAGAGGAGGGCGGGATCGATTGCTCGTCGGTTATTTCGGTGAACTCGTGGTAATGGAATGACCCTATCCGATCGGTGAATCGAAGAACCAGTTACGGGGTAGAGAATTCAGTCGAAAGTTTCTCTACGCGGGGAATCGCGTCAATGCGTTAGGGGACGCAATGGTGCTGAAACCGATTTTTTGCGTGTATCGACGATTCCAGCTCGTCCGCCGCCATTACGCGTCTGAGAGATCTGCTCCGTGCTACGGAGCCTTCGAACACTCAACGATGATTTACTGTATTAGGTTTGTCTTTGGGTTTTCGTGTGCAGCGAGATACGCGACGCTTCGTCGTTATGAATATTGGAACGTGTCTCTGGTATCCCCTTAAAATATTAATTTCCAACGAGGAAGCCACGTAAGGCGTTCGAGGCGTGCGAGCCTCGCTCAAGCGGAAATTTCTAAGTCCTCTCAAACTGTTTATCGCGGGTAATCTAACACCGCAATCTGCAAGTTCCCCGACGGACCGAAAATTGCCGCTATCAATTTGCTAGGTGATTCGGGGCGACATTAGGTAATTGGCGCACGACACGTCATCGTGTCGCGAGATTCCGGGCTACCATGCTGTTAGGACGTGAATTCGCTCGATCGCGGGGTACAATAAACGAATTACACCGGGGCGAGTTTAGATGGCCGTATTGAAATGGACCGTGTTCCCGTGTGCCATCGACCCCCGACGACGAGTATTCCCTGTTATACGTTCCAGTGCGACATTCTGAAATTACCGATAATTTCTGATAATTAAAACCTTAGGACAGAGATGTTCGATTATGACAATGTTAATAAATAATTTTTTAGTCCATCACAGATATGTGGAACACCGATGAAAATAACGATTGCTATTAAATAGATTCTAAAACCAGATAAACCAATAATTTTGAAATGAAATAAACTGAAATTGTCAAATGTCCACCAGTATCCGGCACTCTAAACTGAAAGCGAATGGACTTTAAATGAACAAAGCAAATCTATTTCAATTAGTATTATCGGATTTATTAGAAATAACGAAGATAACTCTCAGCAACGGTAAATATATCATTCATTAAACCACACGATATCTAAATTTGACAACCGGAACCCAATCCCATACCCACTTTCACCCTTTCACGGCTCCACACGCCCACGGGGTGGTCCCTGTACGAACGTTCATAAAAGGAAATCCCCTAAACGCGGCAGACAAAGCGTCGGCTTTAAAGACTTCCTCCGTAATATCGAATAATACCGCGATTAAAACCCGCGAAGGCAGTCTCATTAAGATCATTCCGGACACGCGTGGCACGCTGTCAGTTAGCTTAATAAGCGAACCCGTCTCTCCCTCTGACGTCATTGTCTCGCGGGAAACGCCATAAGCTCCAAACGCGACTCAAAGCGTCTACACGCGAAACCTTGATTTCCGTACGAATGGAATTTCTGCTTCGACAACAGGATTCGATGTCGGTTACTTCGCGATTAACAAAACGGCACGTTTCTCGTTTGACACACGCGTAGACCAGTGTCAGTGTCATGTTTTCGGCTCGTCGAACGGACAAGCCTTTTCTCTCTCCCTCTTTCTCTCGTCGATGCATTTTCCGCACGCGTTCGCGTCCTCGACTCGTCGCCGTATCACGTGCGTGCACAGTATGCACTTAGAATGCAAGCGGCCCCGAGAGTTTGGGGAGGCATATCGCCGATGCAACGTTGCACGCGCGATGAAATTCAATACCAAAGTATGTATGCCCACGTGTGCCAGCACGATAATGATATTCGACGGGTTTATTCCCCGGTTCTCTCTCTCTCTCTCTCTCTCTCTCTCTCTCTCTCTCTCTCTCTCTCTCTCTCTCTCTCCCTGGCCTCTGGACTTCTACTATACCCGTCGACTTCTGCATCGTATTTTTACCGTGGTATCAACCGTTATGGCTAAATATTTTGTTTGAATCGTTCCGCTGGAAATTCGAAATCTCGGACAACAGGGAACGGAATAAAGAATGTTTTGTGGTTAGACATAATAGTGAAGGAAATCTCGAGCATCTGTGATAATATGGTAATGTTTGATATCGATCAGTAATATCGAAGATACTTGGAAATTTATTATAGAATATTTAATATTTTTAGACATCGAACCGAGACTTCTTGAAAATTGTCAACAATAGTTTAAAGTCGCAGTCGCCAACGACCATCTTTGCTTCCCTTTTATTCGACGAATGCCAGCGTTTTGTTGTGAAAATAATTGTTTATAGTATCGAAACGAGCAGAATAATGGAGCTCCTCCCCAATACCGGGAGTCAATTAAAAATAGTTTATTAGTACCGGCGTTGCTCGCCTGAAAATTAATATCATTCAATTTTTCCAACGGTGCAGGAAATTGCGTTCTATAATCGGTTCGCGACATCATACCATGAATGTATATCGCGTTCGTCAATTTGTGCTGAAAATTTGAAGATTTTACAAATTTTTAATACCTGATCGGTGCGTATCGAGGATATTGTGAGCAGCATTTTCACGGCTGGCGGAATTCATTGAAAAGTGTGATTAGATTTTTATAAACGCGTGAGTTGTGTCGTGTAGAGTGTAATGAGTTTCATTGGGATGATTTGAAAATGCTAGATAAATGCCTCGCGTGTAAGGGCCAGATATATTATGCTAAAATGTGGGTAAATTGTAAAATATGTATTGTAAATATACTTATCACAGAAAATCGAGTGTACTCACTCCAACAAAAACTTCTGTTCGGTCGCAGGTTTAATGTCGAGAGACATGCTTCCCACAAAAGACAGCGAGATGTTAATTGCAACGATTCCTTACCTGTAACAAAACGAAAAAACAGTTAAGATATTGGCATACAACTACTTAAAATTTTGTATACATTCGAATGTGTTACAGATTGAAATATTCAGAACACAAGATAGAGGACCAAATGTACGTACCACTATAACCAATTACATTTCGTATCGAATCCAGGGAACCTTAAAAAAATTCGCCCTACGTTTCTTTCAACCTCACCCTCTGGGCAGAGTTCGAACCGAACGGAAAAATCAAATAAGTTTGCAACATTGACTCCAATTCCCCGTCTGCCCTAACCACGTTTCGCGTCCCCAGTGGCCATCAGAGTTGCGTCCCTGCCAATATATTTTGTTGCACGGGGTTGCACGCGCAGTCATTACGCATTCATAAGCCAGGATTTAAGGTTAGGTCGTGGCCCCGCAGCCAAGTGCATTAATATCCATTTTAAGCAGGGACCGATGGACGGGGGGTGAGAGGGTTGCTCGTAGCCGCCCCCGACCCTTTTGCGTGCGTGCATTTACCCGCGTCATCAAGGTATTCCAGCGGCGGCTCGGGCGGGGTAGGAGGGAGGTAGAGGGGGGTGGCAATGAACGAAGGCAAAAGTGACGTGGTGCTTTCCAAGCGGATTCGACGCCTCGCTCCGTCGAGGTTTCATATTCACGGTGGCGTCGATAGGACGCTCTATAAAGACGCTTTATAACAGTCGTGTCGGTGCCTCTTTTATTATCGAACGGCCGAACAATAAAGCGGAGCAGCTCAATTTCTTCGACGCCTCCGGTTTAATCGACCATTCCCCGTTCGAACGATTCCAGGGGACGGATGGGCGGCTCGTATGCAAATTTGATGGAGTAATTAAGTAAGTTTCGGGCACCCCGAGGTCTCCTGTCCGATCGCCGTCGCCGTCGAGTAGTATTCCCGCCGCGACCGCGTTACGGTGTCCCGCGGCCACCGTCGAGATTCTAAAGCGATCGGAAACGCGCCCGATTTTATGGCATCCGTTCGCGCGAATAATGGCACCGGGAACGTTCGCAAATTACGACTGTTAAAAAGGTAACGAGCTACTCCATGGAAAAGATGGCGGCGACGGCGGCGGGGTTCGTTAAAAGCTTTGAATGGACCGAAGAAAAAGTCTACAATGCGTGTGTTTGAATATCGATGGTCCACGAAAGTGACTACTGGGCTTGACAATAATCTTCTAAAACCCTCGTAGATAATTCTTTAAGAAAACAATTTTCCCTAGACAAGAAACTCGAAAGAGTAGAAGCTTCTATAAACTCCAGTAATTACGGTTTCTACCCTAACAAGGATGTCGCTTAACAAGCAACTGGAGTAGACCTTAAGAACGCGGCCGACAAATTTTCCGCCTGCAAACAAGAGTTCCATAGAGAGTATTCGTACAAAGTTCCGTGGCTGTCGGAGACGGATTGAAAATTTGCACAAATTTCGTGGCAGGCGACGCGACGTTGCAATCTCGATCTGGTTCTTGGCATCCGACGACGATACAATACCCACCAACCCGTTACCGATCGCAACAAAGGAATCCGGCATTCACGGTGGAAGGGCTGATGGGGGGGAGGTGGGCGACGCAGGGTCGTGGTAAGGTGGAACGGAGACACAGAGCAGCCACGGGGAGACAATCGAAGCCAGGGAAACGTAAGAAGATTCCAGAGTCGAAAGAGCAGACTCCTGTAGCTCGCGCGAAAGGTGAGGTTGAGAGTTCCCTTCCTCTCCCCCCTACCCATTGCTCCCGCACTCTTTCTCTTTCGTACCCTGCTTTTCACGATCTATGGCCGGCTTAACTCCGGCACGCTCGTATTTTACAGAATACACATAGACAGACACTCGTCCCCACGGTTCTCGAGCACGCCATCCCCCGAAAACCTAGCCTGCCTCCCCCGTATAAGCTAAAAACGACCTGGTCGCTTAAGGTTTCGTTTAATCTTCCCTTATCCCACGGTCCTGGCAGGTACCCGTACGATCGCGCGAGATCTCGCCTCCTCGGATCCTTTTTCCCTCGTCGCCGATGGAACGGGCGTAACCCGGGCGGTTCCCGTGTCCGGGCGACGTTTAGGACGATCTCCATCCCTCCTCCTGTCCCCCCCTTCCCTTCTCCACGACTCCGTGGATTTAATATTGATGAAGGGTCGCGCGCCCAAGCGAGAGGAGGGCCAAGCGTACTTTTCGAAACGGCGCGCGGCGGTGAGTAATTAAGGAGAAGCTGCACCTGACGCGTTTTAAGCGATGGAATCTGATATTAAAGCGACAGGAACACGTTCGTTCGCGGAGAACTTGTAATTTCGTAGAGTTCCTTCCTTTCCTTTCATGTAACCGGTTAAATGGTGTAATTTCCTTTGGACATGTTTCGTTTAAGACCACGAATGTTTGCTGGGATGAAATAGAAATTCTCTTGTCGCTGAACAGTTTCGGAGTACCTTATTCGTGAACCCTCTAACCGCCAACCAAAAACAGGCCGATCCGGGTCATTTTTTATTCTCATTGAAGTTTTGGACACTAAATATCGTGTAGCATTAATCTCATTAGTAGTAGTCAGTGGACCAGAAAAATGAGTCAAAAGTGACCCGGCTCGATTGGACGAGGGTTAATATATCCTCCAATCAAGTGTATATTCACGGTCCGACAATTTACCGTGAAATCTGTATCGGGCAAATGGAAGCCTACTAATATCGAGATACCCTGTTGCATCGGAAATCAAACACGTGAAGGGGTTGTAATTTACTTGCAATTCTGACGGGGCCACCGGTCGGGCACGGTGTATATTGAATTATAAGCCGTCAGGGGGCGGAAATACATTTGTACCGTGATGCCACTACCCCCGTCGCGGCGGCCGTCTTCCTCGTTTTTCACGGCAATTTCATTATCACTGCTCTCGGATCCGGAGTCATTCGATCAACCCCGTGCACAGCCTACCGTCGTCTCACCAGGCGCGTTCCCCTCGCGTCCCGCGCAAATAAATCTAAAGCCCGGCGAGGGTGACACGACACACCGTCGTGTTCCTCTCGTCTGTTCCCGGTGAGATAGAAGTCGGTCGATCAGTCATTGCGACAGCCCTCCTGCAAAGACTCCAGACAAATCGAGAGGGAGCGCGAGGGACACCAGCAGCGGTGTTGGTGGTGGCTGCCTTTTCCTTTTCTCCGAGCGGAACAGTCACCCTTCTCCGCGAGGGCGCGAGAAGCAATAAATAAATTCCAGGATCGGTGTCCAATTTGTCAGAACCGGCCTAATACTCTTAAGTTTCTGCTTACACGATGTGTCTATTTCTTCGGGAATTCGGAAGACGTTGTTTTATATGAGAACTCTGTTCTCTTAAGTGCATTTCAAAAATGGGATTGTACATTTTTACCTTGGTTTTCGGTATTCTAAGTTCGTAGAAGAACAACTTAGGTGGCTTTCGACTTAACATATTCGTTTTGTGTTTATCACCAAGCGACTTGAGACCTACGAAACTCAAAATGGGAAAAGAACCGCTACAAGTTATACCGTATATCCTAAGATACGTCGCAGCTATTTGGAAAACTCCTGAATATCTCAGTTTTCTGAAGTCCAGAAGTCTTTGAAACGACATATTAATTCGCATCGAAATTATTAGAACCACTATTGTTTCCGTTAAATTTTTTAAGGAATCGGTGGATTGAAATAAGGGTGGATGGTTCGCGGGCAAAAGATTGTAGCTTTATTTCGCCAGAATTCATCAATATACAGACGCGTTCGAACAGTAATAAACGTCTACTTCCGTTGGATTCTATTTTCCATAAACTGAATCGAGCTGGAACGCGGAAGGGAAAATTCCGGCCGAGTCGGCGTTCTTCCGCGTTTTCTACAGAACGAGTTCGCGTCCGCGATGGGGTGGAGAGAAACACACGAACGGGACAGACTCGCAAAGAAGTGTATTCGTGCGTCGCGTCTAGGATGAAATATTCCGTCGTCGATGGCGATCGCGAACGATTCGATCGCGAGCACGATTTCCAACCCACCCCGTAGGTATTGCCGTCGAGAAGTCCGCTTGAATTCCGAAATTCCGCGTGGGCGGGTTGAACGGAGATCGGGTCGTATCGCTTCGGTGACGACGAAATCCGCGGGCTGAGGATACGACATTCAACGGGAGATAACATCGGCCAGCACCGCGAATGTTTATCTGCGTGATATGCGGCCTGCTCTAGCCTAATACGCGAGCTTCGCGCGAACTGTCGTCGTCGATTTTGCGAGACGTACGAGATTGCTCGGTGGAAAAAGTGGAGCAACGTTTATCAGGCGCCGTGCGGAGCAGTGGAATCTTAACGTGTTAGCCGCGTGCGAGGGAATTTGTTGTAATAGATTACCTTGTTATCGTACGTGGCAGTGGTGTGTTAAACCGTAAATAAAGTCACCGTTACGACATTTTTTCCTCAACGCTTGAACATGTTGCGGAGTGTATGTGTACGATGGTTGTTAATCAGTCTTGTTGGTGGAGTAATTTGGAACCCCATTGAGAGGAAATTGATCATTGATGGACTGTCTGAGGAGTATCGTAATGTAAATTTAGGATTTCTCGTCTTCAATCTTGATTCGTCTGGCTCTGTTCTTTTCTATATCGTTGATTACGTCTCGGGTACCGTTTCATCTGTTACGGGCTATTAATCAATGCTACCCCAGTATTCATTTCCTTCGGAGGGAAAGTCCTTCGAGCTGACGGTAACCTGCATACAGCAGACAACGTGCAGTAGTTCCTCCCGAGTCGGCCATTATCGTGAAGATTTATGCATGTCGCGATGCCTGATACGTCAGAATGTTTGAGCCGGGACGCGGTAGGTAGGTACATAATTCACGAAACGTTTATGCAGCTCTCCGGTGCCTCGGGAGACACTTGTGTGCCTGGTCCAATTGCGAACGAACGCGGCCATATTTTTCACGCGAGTCTATTTACGAGGGCCGTAAAGATCGGTGAGCTTTCTGATTGCGTTACAAAGGTAGTCAAATGTTTATTTCTGATAAAGGAGCGCGGAACACAGCTCGTAAAACTGTTGTCGAAGACGTCTAGCTCCGGTGAACAGGGCAATTGTGTATGTATACGTTTCTCGTTCCGGTTCGACGTCGAGTATGACACTCGTTTCACGAATTGATTTTTCATTTATTATAACCACGTTCGCCGTGGATCATCTAAGAAGCCGAGAGTCGAACGAAAGCCACCACTTCTGTCTTTTCCGATCGAGCTCCATCGCGAGAGGATCCACGAACTAGTTTCTACATGGAAAAACCAACGTTGTCTCGGTGGAACCGAGGACCAAGCACTCTTTCGGTAGAACCAGCCCGAGTTTCTGGTTCCATAAACCGGCATCCTGCGTCAGTTTTATGGATTCCTTCCAAACGGAAGCCCCGTCCAAGCCGGCACGGCGCGGCGGAAACGTTTCCGCAGAACTTGTAGCGGTTCACGCTGCGAAATTCCACCGTTCCCGTGGCTCTTTAAAAACAGCTTTAAAAATGGGTAACGAGCATCGCGTTTTCCACGTCGACCACGGGCGCGGGTGGAAGTACTGAAATTGGCCCCGAGAAGCACCAGGTTCTTCTGCTGAAGTTTCTTGCGTTCGGTCGGAGTTTATACACCGCATCAAGTTGGAAAATCTGTTTTCCTACCGGTTTATTGCGGCATCGAGTCCACGGGATTGTTTAAACTGTAAGAACCTTCCAAGAGTTTGTCCCCCTGGAGACGTTGCGCGTGAACCGAACACGGTGACTTCGGGATCGATCTTGTACTAGGATCTTTCCTCGAGTGCTATTGTCACTTTAGATACAGTCGCTGCTGAAAGTTTCCGGTCAAACTGTAATTTCACCGTACCTTTGACGTAACTTTTGTCAGGTCCGTATTTATCGTACTAGAAACAGGAGAACAGATTATTTCTATGCCAGAAAGTTTGTGATATCGCCAAATCTGAAAAGGAAATGTACCCTCGATATGGGTATATCAAGAATTTATTCGTATTATACATTTTTGAAAAGATACGTTGAAATTACAGTTTGCCCGGACACCTTTGGCAGCCACTGTGTATTACAAGATCTTGTATCGTACTGCACAACAGTCACACAATTGCTTGCATAAACCTATCATCGATAAGTACTAAAAACAAGTAATGCAATTGGCTTCAGAGAATATACTCGACCTACGATAACGCAAATCACGTTATTCAGTATTATAATCCATAAAATCCACTTCCATGAAAGAGACAACCCCGACTACACGTGTTTGTTGTCATTGTCGTGTGCGAAAAGGTGAAGTCAGCGCGGTCTTATAAAGAAGTGCAGGACAAATACAGATATCGTGGAAGCATTATCAACAAAACGCCAGTTCCTTGGAAAACCGTTCGTCGAGTCATCCGTCAGAGCGGGGTGACCGTGTTCTTATCGACGAGAAAAATATCCGTTAAATAGACAGGACGCCGTGCACGCGAAAGAAGGCGACAATGAGACAGACTTTTTTTCACCGTGCTTAAATCTTCTTACGTTCGCGCCGGGGCGCGCTTAATCGTCAAAATGGCGTCGGACGAAAGAACTCGACCGGGGGGGAGGTTGTAACGATTTCGATTCCCCGTTTTCAGCCCTTTCTTTTTGCCTCCTTCTCGAGAGTCTTTCACTGGTGTTCTCTCGGCTGAAACGTCATCGGAATGGAAGGAAAGCTTATGTAAATTACGGCCGTCTCGAGACCGTCGACGTGAACGTGCCCGGTTCCGTTCTCGCGTCGACTCGCACGTGTTTCCGCAAGCTCGGGACGAAAAATAACAGGGAAAACGAGCGACGGGTGGTGGGGTTTAGGGGGTTTGAAGTCGACTGGCAAAAGGAAACCGAGGGTGGAATTGCTTCTCCGCCCGTTCCGCGCCCGCGTATTGTTTTCCTTTCGACGTCCATTTACTTTCCGTGCTTGTTTCTCGCATTTAAGCTCGTACAGGAGGCCTCCTATGTGTATCGCGAGTTTCAACAAAATTCATAGACTGAAACAGAATTGTCCGACGTTCGCTCTGGACCTATCGTATCTCCTCGATTTAACTGTCGAAGGTGAAGGGAAAAGATCCGCGAAAGCGATTACTTGTAGATTAAACGGTACCGTTTCCCCCTCGAAAGATTCTCTCACCAGGGACAATGGGAGAACGAAATCGTGTACTCGTCGAAACGTAAGATTCCCGCTTTGAACCGTCGTTCCCTCGGTCTGGACCCTCGACTCAAATCGCTCCGCCACGAATCGTTCTGGATCTCTTTCCCCGCTGAATCGTGGAAAACGGGATCGACAAAATGCGTGGACAGGGGGTTTGGGGTGATTAACGACGGGAAGAGACAGCCGGTGTGGAAGTAAGAAGCAAGCGGCTGATTGGTCCGAAAGGGGTGCTCCTAAACGTTATCCAAGCATCCAGAAGGCACTGTATAAACAAAAGAGCGTGGGAGGGACGGAACAGAAGAGGAAGCGAGGTTGGGCTTCGGTGGTCTACGGCAGGGCGCTCGGGTATACAAAGAAACTACCGGGCAACCCCAAGCAGTCACATCAAAGGCGTGCTGGAAAAGCTGCAAATGCGCGAAAGAATGAGTTAAAAACCCGAGGCGGTGGCGAACGTTGTACTGTTGTCGTCGTCGTCGTGCCCTTCGCTAGGGGGGTGGGGGATTCTCGAAGGGGTGAGGGTTGCAGAGAGAAAAGAAACAGGGGAAAGGGGCTTCCAGTGGAAAGGCTCTGAAGGACGCTGGAGGACCTTAAAATGAAAACATTCCGCCCTCAAAGCGTCCCTTCTCCGACACTCGCGGTTCTCTCTCCCCCTTTTTCCCTCTCGATTACCGCACCCTCCGCAACCTCGTGTCGTGTCGCCGCTTTTGAATCGTGCCACGGCACCGTTCGCGGAACACACGGGCCAGCAGGGGCCTTGATGATTTTTTTTTTGTATATTACGGGGGCGTGTAAGGCTCGAAAGCTTCAGCGTCCGTGTGCCCGAGGTGTCGCGCGTACGCTTCGAAAAATTGCTCTACTTCCATCCGCAAACCCCGTCGACGATTCAGTAATGCGCGGACGGCTCTTTTCGACGGGGGACGATGAGGGGGGAGATGCGCGATAGTCTTTTGCTTTCCTCTCCGTTTTCTGTAAATTCTTCGAGAACCGGATTCGCTCCGCTGAAGAGCAACTGGAAAGAGAGGGAGCGCACGATTGCTTGTGGCAGCTCGAAAGGTATTTCCTGGTCGGTCATCTGTGCGCCAGATGTGTGCTCTCTTCTAGAGATTATTTCTATTATTCGTTGGTCGGGATACTGGAACAATGGTATCTGAGGATCTGAGGATCTTCCTAGTTATCATTGAAACTTTGAGATCCAGGACACTGTTTATCGAAGTTGTTTGTCTTTGATGATTTAAGGAATTCTTGTAGACGTTGTTAAGGTAGGGTAGAATCCATTTAGAACTCTGAATCTACAATTTCTAACACTAATTGGTAGTTAAAGATTAAGAAGTATGACTTCTATGATTAATTTTAATTTAATATGTAACTGCTGCAGGTAAATTGTAATCGGAAGATCAGATTTTCAACATCCTAGTTTGTTGAGGTTTCCAATAAATGCAACGGAAGGATAAAGTTCTTCCCGGATATTGATTTCTTGCTCAATATTATTCGACGAGGAATTACAGTGTACAGCGATGCTGTTATTATTTTTCGAACGGTACCATTTTACGGGAAACAAGCGCCGACAGCTAATATCGTGAGTTTGCCGCGGCCGGGGAAAACGTTCGTTTTATCCTCGTTATCGGAAGTGACGTTCGGAAGACGCAGACGGGGAAACAACTATGCAGTCAGAGTCCCGTAAAAAATTGCGGCGGGTGCAGTCGAGCAATTAGAGCGGACGCAGTAAAACTCTTTCATCGAGTCATCTATACAGAAACTTTAATTTTGACATTATAATAGAAGGTTAAAAACATTTCCAAGTAGCTATAAATTCTGAAATGAAACCAGTAATCTATTAATTTTGTAAATACATTTGTTGGTATTGAACAATGAATACATTAAATTCTATAACCTCGATCTATCAACAGGATGACTATGAAAAACCTTGAACAAGGAAGACCAGTGTTACGTCAGAAATTTGTACTCCAAAAAATTGAGGACTTGACAAAATTGAGTTTTTCACGTAAAAAAAACTTGTCTTATGAAACCCGCGAGTGTTTCTCAACGTGTGAAAATCGGTACTTTGCCAGTAGGTACCAACAACCTTCCAACCCCCGACGTCAAATTTCCCGTTTGCGAGCAACGAAACGTTCGCGATCGTTCGTCGAACGGACGAGTCAACGTTCCCTCGTCTCGCAAGTACCATCGTGATCGATCGATCGTTCCCGGTGTTCGTTCTTCCTGTTTCGAAGTCCCAAAGGAATCGACAGGACTGTCCGACGTTGGACACGGTCGCCGAGCATGACGCCTGACACGATACGTCGTTAATCTTTCTCGTCGCGGCGGTGGCCAACGTAACCGGAAGTCGATCGCGGCCAGTGTCATTGTGTCAGTCGTCATCCTTCGCTCCGACGCAATCTTCGAAATTGCCCCGGGAGCATGGCTCTCCGTACCTCGGATAAAACTTAACCCAGGATCGAGACAGTTCGTTTTCTCGAAGAAAACGGTCAGCTTCGAATCACCTCGTGACATTCTCACCGCGGACCATTTTTGACGCGGTAATTTCTGCCCTCAAGCTCTGCATCTCTCGCCTCCGCCTTCTTCCGCGCGAAATGCATTGTACACGGTTTTATTGTTTCTCCCTAGCTGAGCCGCGTTCGTGGAAAGTGTAAATAACGGGACGCGTCGAGGGGGAATATTTAAATTGCGGTGTGTAAACTGTTATGCAAGGAGAACGAGAAAACGCAACGCGGCCGGTCGAGATAAGTTACGCGATACCGTAAGCCCATGATTGTGTAACTTGGAGCGAAGGGTGCAGGTGAGGGAAGGTATCTGTTGCGAAAAAGAAAGAGGGTTGCAGCGATGCTTCGTTTTTTTTCTTATTCCTTCGGGACGTTTATCTTTGGCCCTTGTCACCGGTACAAATTTCAACAATATTTACTGTACAATTGTACTTCAAACTCACATTAACACGGAAGGTAGTTTACCATAAACCGAAGACACAAAATGTTCATAAGATGATTAACTGTCGCTCTAATTTCTAAATACAAACCCGTGTGCACTGTCAATCCCCAATCCTCTCGTCACAACACGAAAACAATATTTCGAAGCTCGTCGAAAGCTCGCCCGAGCACACCCTGAAACTCGATAAACAAGAAAAAAAAAGAGCTATGAAATCAACGCCGATAAAGGATTCGCCGGTGAAAATAAATATTTGCTGTTAGTAACGAGAGAACGGCAATATTTTTCACCTTGTTACAAGGTCGAAGTACCACCCCAGCATCCGTGGAGGAGCGTATAGGTACACGTGGGCCGCATACGTGTCTAGCCAACGCCAGTAATGTCACGTATCTATCGTTCGTGTTTACCTATCGTATCGATAGCAGCCACGGGAGGAGAAGTTTCACCGAAGGGGGGAGTGTAGGGGAACGTCGGAGTTTTCGGTGCGGCGCAACGGAACGATGGCGGTGGTCGATCTCTCCTCGTTTTTCATCGGTTCCAGTCAATAAAGCTCGTGGCCGTTGTTTTGCCTTCGGCTGACCACGCCATCCGTGGTTCGGTTCTTGTGCTTTGCAACTACCTCCGTCCGATTTTTCTCATTCCGTACGATTTCCTTCTTCCTTTCTCTAACCCCCTGTCGCGGTCGTCTCGTACTCTTTCGGTTCCCCCGGATAATCCTGCAGTTTGTCGTATGCTTTTTCCCCGGGTGAAGGCGAGAAAAAAATTTCCTCCCGATGTTTACTAGCTTCTGAAAGGGAAGCTAGACAGCGAAGAAGAATTTTCGATCGTCTTTTTTTTTTGCGTCGATGCACACGTCGGGGTATTTTCAATTGCGTAACTGCAAATTCAGTGGATGATTTGTGCAATAGGCTGGAGAAGACTTATCGATAAAGTTTCGATCGATAAGTAAATGATATAGTATGTATTGCCATATCGACTTTCTTGCCTGTATATAATCACGTATTGAATGAGGATGATATTGGTAGTCTTATCGATTCACGTAATTCACGTCTGAGCAATTAGTATCGAAACCGTCGAACGATCGCCAACCGAACTGATCACGCGATTCATTGAAACTGATCATTCGGTACGAAATGAAAGGACGAATCAGATTCGAATTCTTACTTCTTCATCGAAGCAAGTAGACCTCTCCAGTATTTCAATTTCTGTACTTCACAAAGCTATCTTTCATTCATCAATGCATCACAGTTCAAATATAGAATATTCTGAATACGATCGAATGATCGTTCAATGAAAAATGCACCTGCACAGTGAAATATAACATTTCCACGAGTAGATTATCATTCGCGAAATCGTTCAACGATACAAACGATAAAAAAAGAAGCCAAGAGAAATTGCGACCCGAAGCGACAAACACCGTCGAATTGCTGGCGTAACGCTTCTGAATCCGATTCGAACGAACGCTTCGATCCGCCCGAACCGTCCGGCAAGCGTACACAAAGTTGCGGACCGTGTTTTCGCGTTACGGGCAGGAAGAGCCGCTGTGTACAGCGACTGCTACCGGATTCACAGTCGCTGCCCCCGATACAAAGGTCGCCCCCGTCGGCCAGTGTGTGTCCACACAGCCGCTGGGAAACTCGACGGCGGCCCCGAAAAACGGACGAAAACCCTCTCGTGCGCTCGTGGGAAGTTCTGGGGACGGGGTTATCGGGCGCCGGTTCTGCGTGGGCGTTTATAACCAGTCCCCCAGGAAACGGGAGCGGCCAACGAAAGACGCAGAAAAGGGTAGAGAGAATGTCGAGGGAAAAACGAGTTTCCTTCGGCTGTGGAAAGCGGATTTAAGTAAAAAGGACCATAGTCGTTACTAGTCCTTTTACTAGGCACATGGTCGTTGGATTCTATCAAAATGGTTAAAATCTAAACCTTGTTATTACACTTTCAATAATTCTTCTATTCGTCGATTCGTGTCCCACCGTATTAACCAGTGAAAAACACTCCATTTTTCCGAGTTTCCGCGGAAAATCTACTGGAAGCTCGCGCAGATTAGAAGTTGGTGTTCAATTCCAGGAGGAAAGAAATACCGTTCGATCGGGACTGCTGAGCCAGGACTTCCCTACGGATACGTTTTTCGAAATTGTGGAAAAACGATTCCGTCGGAAAATTCTACGGGAAATAATTTTTACTCGAGAATTTCACGGTTTCCTCGCCGATCTCGAGTTTCCACGGATGGGAAGTTCGTACAGCAGCGATCTCGGGGGTTCTGGGGGAAATTTCCCTCGTATTCCCCGAGAAAAATCTGAAGGGACGCGTAGAACCGCTTTCAACTCGGATCGGGTTTGTATCTGGCTGGGCAAACAGGTGCGGTTACGTCACAGCGTAGTTCCTCTTCTATCGGGGTATACCTTCGTCGTGTACACCTCTCTTTCTCTTGTATTTACTCGACGTTGAGCCAAACGGACGTGGAAAAGAAAGGAGGACGACCACGTGTAACGTACGACCCGGCGTGACCGATAAGTAGCGCTCGTCCTCGGTTATATACCCGTAAAACACGTTGCCGGAGGCGAGCGAGTAGTCGCGCGGGCGACCGACTCCAGCCGCCCTTCCAGCCCAAATGACCAGTCAGCTCTCTCTCCCCCGGTTTCCTACCTGGCATGAATAACGTACCGGTTGCACGTGTGTCGAATACCCGATTCCCCGAGCTCGATTCGACTCGGCTCCCGTAATCATAGGCGGGGAGGATTTACCGTACACCGGCGACGAGAAACGAATATTTACGAAGAAGACATTGTTAGGATAGGAGCAGAGAGGATATTCGATTGTCTAAGTGGAAGCTGGAGAAACACCTGAGCAACGAGGTTGCGTATAAATGTATGGATGCGGATAGTTGTGGAGCGAACAATGGTATGAAAATAGTAAAAATAAAAAGTTAAAATAGTTAAATTGTGAAACTAGTAAAAATCAGTAATAATTAAAATAAAACTATTTTGCACATACTTTGTGAAAATAAAATTTCTGTGCAACGAGGTATTTTGTTTGTTATAAAATAATATGTGTGCACTTAGTGCGCAGGATCTAAGATCGTCGTCCTGATCTTGAATCAGTCAGTGAGATTAAATTGTTCGCCAAGCGTCTACTCGTTCAGGAAGAGATATTATTTTATTATAAGAATTGGAATTTCTACGTTTAATCCATTAAGAATGGGGAAACTATTTATCTTTTACATGTAATTAGGGTATTCGTTACAATTTGACTGGAACACTCACGATGGAAATGCTTTTTATCATATCTACATTCACAGGTGACACGAGTCACCTGATTTTGATCGGAAAAGCTGATATCTTGTTGAATAAAACTTCGAATTTCCAGGAACCGTTATATGATATCTGGTAAATTTGCGTGTCCCTAGTTGTCAAACCTCCTCCAGAGTTCAACCTCCTTCCAAGTTCGTCCATAACCGTTCGTTTTTGCTCCTGCCCGGTTTCCAAAGGTAAAAGTCGCCCGGCTTCGATCATTTTCGCGGCATCGCTGGTTATTACGCGAGAAAGTATCCTCGTATTTTATTTTCCCGTCGATCGGAATAGATTTCTAGAGAGTCCCATACATAACACCGCTTTTCGTGCTCATCGAGCTACGAAGAACTAGTTTAGCATTTCCTCAACTCATTTTCTATTCACGATCCGCGGAGGAATTTCAGATTTCAAAATTCACAAACTTCATAAAAGAAATGTGTATATATATAAAGCGGAATAAACTACCGGAAAACTCGTATACGGAAGCCTCCAGCATTTGCAATTCAATACCAATGACAAGAAAACTGACTACAACTCGGGACCAATCCATTGCCTTTCATCTGATCACGACGAACAAATCCCTCGATCATCAATTACCACTTGCACGGTCACAGAAGAGTCACACGATCAAAATTGAAATTTCCATCCCCCTACCCACGAACATGGTCTATAAACACGAAAGATCGAAGATACCAACGACCGGGGCCTAAGCGTTATTCTCCGCACGAAATTCGATTTTCCTGGAACGCGCCACACGCGACCCTTAAATTTCTATCGTAACGGGTCGCGGTGGCAGGATAACGCAGCTACGAACAGCCATTTACCCGCTGCGTATTCGCCCGCGAGCCTCTGACGGCGTTCCCCGCGTATGCGCGTTACGTGTCCACCATAATTCAAAACGAGTGGTAAAGGGTCTCTGGCCGCGTATACACACAGGAATCCCCGTGTGCACGCGTGTATGTGTATACAGAGGATCGTAGGGCCGTATCATCCGGTAGGGCAACGGCTTCGGGGACACGCCAGGCCACTCCGCTCGTAAAAATACCAGGCGCCGGCAAAGAGAGAGACCCCGACCGACCGAGGCCGGCGAAAATAACACTTCAAGAGATCTTACTTACGGGCGATGGCGCGGACCGAGGGAAAATTCGTGCGAGCACGGCGACGACGATGGAAAAGGAGGCGCGAGGGGAAGAGGATACCAGCGTGACAGAAAGGGACCTGACGTTAAAGCGAGCATACATGCATTTACACTGACATACACACACGGCCCGTTGCTGTTGCTGCCACCCGCTCCACTTCGTTGCGAAATTCATGCCCAGTGCCGGGGCTTTTTCTGACACGCCGCCATCGCAGTTTCGGCGACGAACGCTCGTTCCACGCTCCGCTCGTTTCACGGATTCTGACGGTTCTCGAGTCGGAGATCCTCTATCCCTGGCATATAATCCCTCTTCGACGGTATATCGAAGAGTAGTTTCGATGGATCAACCGTGGACACGATAGACCGAAGATACCACCATCGGCCGTGTGACGAGCGAGACGTGGGTTCGACTTGGGGTCTCCCGATTGAGGGGGTTGAGTGTCTAACTTCCTGGCAGTTGGATTGTTACGGCTAGAGTCTGTGTTCGCCTTCAGTTCTGTCGATGCTGAATTCGACCGAGCGGGTCTTGGAGTCTTGGACTCGGAGTATACATGTATAGGAGCATGAGACATTTGACCATGAGGAAGTTTGCATGAAATGGTCCGTTAGAAAGGAATTTGTTTAACCCTTCACTGTCAAAATTAATTTTTAGTGTTCAGAAAATTGTGTATCTGTATATATTCTTTATACTATTGACCCATTGAACACATATAATTTATGTTTTCAATTTGATCTTCCAAGTTTCAGCGGTCAACTGTGGAAAAAGAGATACTCATTTGCTTAATAATAGTAAAACTGGTATGTGTCTTCAAAATTACACCGAGCAGTAGAAGGTTAATGTTCTTTCTACCTGAAATATAAACGCTGTCATCTAGGATGATAATTCACGCCTATCAATTGCGTTTTGTCCGGCAAACGTCACCGACAATTTGGTGCTCGTTGTACTGGCAACGGCAATCCCGTCGTTGCAGCCCATTTGGTCGGCCGTAAAAAATCGAGCGCGCTTCTAGATGGTACCCCGAATTACACATAAATTTCTCTTTAATGCGCAACGAACGCATTAAAGAAGCGAACCGGAGCGAGCAGAGGACTTTTGGCACGCAGAGAGTCGCGAACAAACGACTACATAGACTGTGGCGTGCACGTGGCTTGATGCACGACTCCGTTTTAAAATTGTGTTTTGTCGTGACGATTGACGGAATCACTGGACGAGCTCGGTTACGTGTTTTTTATAATGCGATTCATCAGTCCATTTGCTCGCGCGCTACTTATCGTGAACGTGCGTCGTTATGTTCTCGATGTTGTTGTATCGTCGGTGAATCTTCGATAAAATGCCTCACTACTCCGTACGCCACTTATCTGTGCACACACACCTCGAGCCACGAACACCGTAGTCACATTATCGCTCGAGAATCACCGATAAACCATTCCGATCCCCTTCGCCACGTTCGATTACTTGCCGTGTCATTCGACGCCAGGGTATTTCAAGAGAAATGCATGGCTTTCGTAGACACATTTCTCCGTTTAATCCGTCGACGATCCATCTTTGGATCTTCTTTTACATTTGGCGCCAGGTAATATCATGCGTTACGAAGTTGCATATCTTATTCGCAATCAAACGAAAAAGAAATTTCGTTTTCTACGAGAGTTCGTAACAGTCGACGATTACGAAAACACAAAGGGGCCATACCAAATGGAAAATCTTCGTCGTTCTGGCACCCCCGAATGTGGTAGAACTCCATCGAAAGAACAGTTCGACGAAGTCGTGGCAGGCAGTCTGTACGTTTCGTAAAGAGCACCGGGAACAGGCCGTCGTCTCGAGGGCAACGCCGTGAACGGAATACAGCGACGAAAACCGGCGTCATGTGCGCGAGACGAGAATAAAAGAATTGGATATTCGCAATAGGGACGGCCGCCGGCACGATTACTCAGACGTGCTTTTCAGCATCGGATCAAGGAGGGACACGGAGAAAAAAAGCGGGGGCGAGGAGGTTGGTAAGGTGGCGCGATGCTCTTTTCTCGATGCGCGCTTTTCATTCCCATTCCACGACCTGCTTCGACGCCCACGTAGTACTCTTTTATTCTAGAAAGACGACGAACCGCGTGCTCCAATCTACACGCGCCGTCTCGCGTGTGAATAATTCGTTTTGTTCGCACGAAGGTGTTAATATTGGCAGCTTCGCCGTTTCCAGAGCCTCTTAGACCCTCTGCCTCCCGGAATCGTCCTACCTGCCGTACGAACAACTTTCCTCTCTCCACCGATCGATCCTAGCCAGAAGAGAGGCAGAGAGCATCGAGAGAAGAGTGTCCAGGACTTCAAAAGACGGCAGCCAGAATAGAGGAAAACAGTGGCTGTTCCCAACGGCGTAAGATAAAATTAACTTTCCGCGCGTTTTATATAGTTCACCCCCCTCCACTCCCCCGTTCGCGAAAAGCAGCACGAGAGCAAGACGAGGAGCAGCACAAGACGAAAGAAAACGGGGAAGAGGCTTCCAGAGAGCATATCCCTTCCCCTCTGTGCTCTCAGTAGCATCCTACTCTGCTCCACCAGTATGCCAGTTCCCTTGGCGTCTTTCGACCCTGTCTCCCCCGCTCGCCCGGGGTTCGAGCTTGTCTCATTCTTACACGCAAACTCCATTAGGAGACCCCTGAACTCGCGGGGAATATCGTATTATGACACCGGAGGGCTCGGAAACCGCTCTGGGGATGGAAAGAAGCGACCTGGACGATCTCGAGACAGAAAAGAACCGAGGACGAAGAAGAACCAGGCGGGTGAGTAGGGGTAGAGGAGAAGAGAGGGGTAGTCCGTGGAAATGCTGGATGAAGGGATTGGTGCGATGGTCTCTTGGATGTCTGTCTTTCCTTCTCCCCCTAGCTATCATTTACTTAAGCGATGATCCACGAGCCCCGGGAAGGGTCTTCCGCGCGGTTTCACCGCGGAATATTTTGCGATTCAACGGCAGAATAATATTTATAACGAACGAGCGGTACGATACGCGACTGCGATATACCTGGAGATTGCCAGATCGCGGGGAATCGCGTCGCTGGTTGTCGGTCGATATCTCGAGAGCAGTTGTAATCGTCGGTAAGACGTACTTATCGTGGCGTCGATAAATACTCCGTGAACGATGTCGATAACATTTACTAACGCGAACCACCGCGCGTAGCGCGATATCTCGCCGGAAACGTCTTAGTATTTTATTGTTAATACGTTTTTATCGTATTCGTGCAGTGTCGTAAAGGGTGAAACCAAGGGGAGAGAAGGGGGCTGGAATGTACCTAGCCCCGCATTATAACCCTAAGGCTCTTCTCCCATGACGCATTCCGAGGAAACTCCCAGCCGACGTCATAACATCTCGATATTTCTTTTTATCATGTCCATTTCGTGTAGGCATGTCCTTATACGGTAAAACGATACCGAAGGTACACACACCTGCGTTTGGAGCGTCTCGAATAAAAATGGTCTACTTTCCCCATGAAATTCATCCTATCAGCTTTTGAACAGTGTTCCCTCGTGAAACGAACTTTTCGCGAAGGTAAGGCCTGGCGAACTAAAAACATTATTCCGTAGCTAGTGATGGTATAGAACCGGAAATTGGTATCGGGTCGATTGTAACGTGTTTTCGCGGGGATAAGTAATTTCCTTTAAGGACTCGATCGACCAATCTATCGCAAGGTAGACACTTCCCGATCGGACCCAATCGGCATAAAATTCTCATAATTCGTCCTCGTCAGGCTGCTGCGAAAAGAAGGGAAACGGACAGACACAGCGCGGGACGCGTGGCACCGTAAATTCAGTTTCCTCCTCTGTCCCTTGTGGCTGTCGGCCTCCACCCTCGTCGCTCGAAGCCGAGCAGCGGAGGGAAGGCAAAGAGAATTTCACGAATCGAAGCACGACGAGTGCACCTTCTTCCAACGGAGGTACAACGGGCGAACGTAGACGACTACGACTACGACGACGACGACAACGACTACCCCCCGAGAAGAAAATCGATAGTCCGCTCCCCCAACCCCCCCCCCCCCCCCCCCATCGACGGCTCTCAACTTATCCCGGAGCCAACTTCGATACCTTCAGACTCGATCCATAACGGTTTTTGCCCGAAGCCTCCCCGACGAGGCAAAATAGTTCGAAACCCCAGGTCATCCATCAAACCAACGCGATTCCCGACGACCTTCCCACGGCAAGATTCCTCGCGGCTCTCTCTATTTACTCCACGGTGCTAGAACGGTCTCGAGGGATTCCGGTGCACGCGACGCGCGCGCGATCCGCATAACGGATAAAATCTGTACACGAACCACCGCAGTTTTATGATCACCACCGACCAACGAGAAACCGTCCCTGACGAGCTAAAACTTTTATCAATTTCGAGGAGGCGACGTCACAACCCCTCTTTTTATCTCGTCGTGACGGGTTTGCCAATATCAGACGGGTTGCTAGCCCAAGTCTGTTCTGTAATTACTATTATGGAGCAGTTTTTGCCCCTTGGTGAATCCTGGATCGAGGCACAATAGTGGTTTCGTTAAGAATGTGGAGGTTGTTTTATGTTACATCGCTGCGCAACGTATCCAAGAAATATGAATTTCGGATGTCGAAGTAGTAGGTGGGCTTCGGACCATATACGGTCACTTCCGAGGTCCTAGCTATAGTCAACATTTAGTATTTTTAGCGATTGTCTCCCCATCGACTTGGATATCTTCAGTTACCTCATCTCAACCTCATCTTCTACCAAGGTCTTACTGTCCCTTTTTCATCGCTCATAAAATGTTACTCCCTCGTTGCTCCGTTTCTCGTCACTCGCCCCCATAATCTGTTACTGCTCCCGAGCGACGGCACAAGTAAAACAGAGGTGATTCGGATCCCCGGAAGTGGTCTTGAGCAATCAATTAAGCTCCGATCCGGCCAGAGCGCGTTACCGGCGAATAATTAAGCGGAGGCTTTGGGAGAAACTCAAGTTTTCGAGTGGCAGCCACTCTAAACAATACGAACCGGCGGCGGCGGTCTGCACGCAACGGAATAACAATGAAGCGAGGCGAAACTTGCCGGGCGGTCCTGAGCGGGCACTTATTACGACGCAATCCAGTTATCGAAGTTAACCGACAGGACAAGTTGATTGCAGAATAACACGGTGTAATATCCATCCGCGGCCTCACGCAACCACCACCAACAGCGGCACAGACCGTCTGTCTGGCTGGTTAGCCTGGTCGTGGCGGGTTAGCGTTGCTTTCGAACGATGACATACTTTCGTCGGTATCTTTCCTTCACGCGTCACCGTGCTATTTTTATCGATCACGAGGCGTCGAGTTTACCTGCGCCTAGGACACGCGGTGTCGCATAGCGTAGCACGCGCGAGCACGGAGGGGCAGTTTAATTCGACGCTAACGAGCCGGTGTGTTCCGTAATTGAGCGCGTCGATGGAGTCTTAAATGGGCACGTTGAGACGGTCACGACTCACCTGAATCGCGAGAGTGTCGCCGTTCAAAGAGCCGAGTGCCCATCGCCAGAGTACGTATACAGAGCAAGTGAGCGCGATATCGCGTTGATTTCACGTGTATGAAAAAATAAACAGAGCTCGAAGATGAAATTATAGAACCTCTGATACTCGACACGACCCTCCCCCCTCTCGTCTACCCGCTCTGTATACGCACTCGTTTTAACCAGCCCGTAAAAACGGGTCACACGAAACGATCCATCCACGACGCCTCACAGGGCTACCTAACATCAATTACCGAGTTTGTACCGCGAACTTGTTTTCCCACATACTATACGCCCAGAGCTTCCTGATACTTAACTTTCCAATTAACGCACCTGCTCGAATCAGCCGAGCGAGAATCGTCCGCGAGCAAGAAGCCCTCTGTGCTTCGCGCGCGTGCATGCACACCACCGCGGGACCAAGCGGCGGCTGTGGCCTCCGACTCGCGTGGAAGAGGGTTGGACCAAGAGTAGCCTCGAGAGTGAGATGGAGAAAGAGAGAAACTATAGCGATTTATTGCTCAATTTGTCGAGAAAGCCTCTTTCTTTCCGTTCTCGATGGTCCGTGAAATGGGCAGCGTAATTATTTCTCAAGGTCTCGGTCTTATAGAGGAGACTGCGAAAGGCTGAAGAGGGAGCACAGGCGAACGGCGGACGGTAATGAAAATAACACGAGCCACCGGGATCGCGGCGCCGTTAAATACCCGGCCGTACGAGTGTATTCTTGGGACCGGAGCTGTTGGTGGAAACGGTAAACACAATCCCATATTTGCCTGTTCGCTCGTTTAACGCTATGTCCACAAAAATGATAATGCATACAGACAACCGGACACAGCTGACCCCGCGGGCAACTCTGCTTGTTGCTCATTTAGAAAATTCCTACGCACGATAGAGAGCCGGGCAGAGAATGTGGAAATGTATTTCGAGTATGTACCGTAACTGCTTAACAGATTAATCCAACGTTCAACAGCCAAGGAACTAATATTAAACAGTTCAATCACAGTAGGAAATTACATTCATGAGTAATAGCAAGACGTCTAATAGAATAACATAATAATTTCTCTTTAATCCTGATCTAAGGGTAAATTAATAGGCCTCTTATCTATAAGCACTGGAATTTAAAAGTCTGTTAATAGGCTAGAAAGTATGGTCGATTATTCGAATGATAGGCACTGACTATCACATTGCGATCGGAACACATCAACCATCGAGATGAACAGTAATCAAGAGACGTTAATGTCCTCCCACCGTCTCCATCGAAACGAAAAACGTATCGTTCGACGCCGCTGAATCGGGATTACCGATCTCCCCGAGATAACGATCGCATCGAACGGATATCGCGTCCAACCGGAAAGACGTCGCTCTCGCTAATTGCCACCGAAGGATCCAAGCGTTTCCCCAGTTTTTGCGAGCATCGATTTCTCTTGGACTATCGGTACAAAAAGAAGAAAAAACGACGCGCACTTTCTCGCTAAGACCAGCATCCTTCGACGGCGACGACGACACTTCGATCACCAGGGGTGCTGGTGGGGTGGGGGGTTGAAAAAGGAACACGAGAATACGATGGAAAATCCTGAAGCATCGAGCCACGAGAAGAGCCGCCTGGCTACCGTTGGGAAGGGAGGGGGGGGGACACGGTGTACGCGGTTAGCCTGCATCGAAGATAGGCCCTAACGAGCTGTAGTTCGCTACGTAATGGAGGTTACGTCTCGCTGATAATTTCCGATAAGTGCTCGGCCGCGTTAACTGGAGCAACCGCGCCGGAGGGCTCCTTGCCTCTCTACGATCTACAGTATCGCCGTTACCGACCGACACAACACCTACACCACGTACACACGACAGGTAGATAGGTAGTGGGGGGTGAGGGGTGTACCGCTCCCACCTCTCGTTACTCTGACCATGTACGTGTCTATATCCAGCGCGGTGATTAACCGAGCCACATTGGCAGCCCTAAAGAAGATGAAAGCCGTGCACGAGCGAGCAATCGGGTTATTGCTGTCGGTGAAATTCCGCTTTAAAGGGCTCCGTTCCTCCTACTCGTCGATCAATCCCTTCCCCGATGTATACCCATGGTAGCTGGTCCAAGCGCCTTGATCGACGAGGAAGTGGTACCAGAGAGGACTCTCCTCGCAAGAACACGTAAAACCCCTGTGCCCCCCTCTGGTCTTCGTACGTATTCATGAAGGATTCCGTCTATTACTCTATTTCATAGTCGATCGAACGAATCAACGAGCCACGCGTATCACGCGCGCGCGCAAGTCTCTTTATAAATAAGCCGTCGCTTTTGTTCACCCTTCGTCTCGTGTAATGGACGGTCATATGGGCCGCGTCGCGTCGTGTACACATATATACGCCGCCTTAATAACGGTAAGTAATGCCCCATGCGGGAAAGACAGGGACGAATGTACCGTGAAGGCCGTGACCAATGGCTTGTTCCGGCGATCCACTTTGTCATACGCGGGCAAGGCAAAGAAACCACGCGCCGCCGCGATGCTTCGTGGTTGATGAGCGACCGTCGGGCGTTGAGGAAATGTACAGATTGTTGTGACTTGGGAACGCTTAATGTGGGAACGTTGTCACTTTCTGTTCGGCGCGAAGTCACACGCGAAGATAGATATGCCAGCGAGTTCGTGTAACGATGATACAAAGACACTGTTGGTTAATATATTAATGGAGAGTGAATCATTCGATTAGAGGTTTATCTTCGGCTATGCAACAGGAGAAAAGATAAAATTGTAAATATTGTGACCTGGTAATTGTATTGGTTGATGATGTGGTGAGATGATGTGTTTTATGGTGTATAAATTAAATATCCCCAGGCAACGTTAACGATAAAATTATCTACTGGCAAATAACTGACTCCCGATTTTTTATACATGTGAACAATTATTTGCCGAGAATTATACTTTCAAACCGATGCCACGGAAGTTCAGAGAATCTATCATACGGCAGTTTACGCGCAATAAACTCCGGGCTTCATTATTATCCCAATTACATCTTCAATTTATCATATTCGATGAAACGTTACGCGCTCCTGCGTGAAAATCGTGAAACGTTCCGCCGCGGCGGTTGAACCAAGAAGATGAAGAGGGAAACCTGAACGATCGAGACTGAGACGGGAAACAGTAGGAGGGGAATGCCCGATGGAAGGAAGACGTTGTAAAGTTGAGGAAAACTTTGTTGAATCTAGCCGGCTCGTTTCCCCGGTAGTAATTGTCCCGATCCATTTCCGGCGGCGTAGTAACGCTTGGCGGCTCCGGTCGTTATACCACGGAAGAGCATCGATTATTCCTAATTATAATAACAAATGCAGATCGGGAATAACGACTTGGGAGTCCGGTAATAAAGTTTCGCTGGCTTGCTTCGACCGCGTGTTTTCGGCCGATTCCCGCGAGCAAGAGCCAATGGCGAGTCAAAACTGATCATCTTGAGTTTACGGATGCATTCTATACTTCAGACTTTAGAAAAAAAGGTTATTGTAACTATGTGTCTACAGAGTTAGATACTAAATTGTACTATAAGCTATATATATATATTATTATATGACAAAATTTAATTTAGCACACATTCAACGCTAGGTTATTGTAACTATGTGTCTACAGAGTTAGATACTAAATTGTACTATAAGCTATATATATATTATTATATGACAAAATTTAATTTAGCACACATTCAACGTTGGTAGTTCTACTGTGAATTATGAAGTACATTAAACGCTTATGAATGTGGTAACGCACCAATGTGTACACGCGCGCGCAAGCAAGAAATTCCATTCGAGGCGAATCAGAGACCGCGTATCGATTAACAACAAACGACAGGGTAAGAGACTCGTCCGAAACGGAACACCACCGGGGCACAACGAATCGCGCGTTGCGTCGCTGCGGGCGACTAATTAATTAATATTCGAGCGATTATGCCAGAAGTAACGGTACAATTACCCGTAGGGTGGTCGAGATCGAGATTACGTAACCGCGTCTCTCTTTCTCGAGAGAGAGAACACTACACCGTACGCGGCGAAGTAACCGTGGTGGAAAACGAAAAAACAAAGACGAAGAAATATTATGCAAAACGGGCTCGCGGCCTAATTTTCGCCGTGCTCGCTTGTTCGCGCTACTCTCATAGCCCCCTGCTCCCGAGCTGACGACTGATCGAGCCCAGCCGGTAATTACGCTTAATTACGAGGCACAATTTCAGCAGTCGCGAGTCGCCGCCCTCCCGAAAAGTAATTGCCTTCGGCTGGAATTTTTACGTCGACATTATGGAGAAAGAGGGAGAAAGAGAGAGAAAGAAGTCTTTTTTTGTCACAGCGACATTCACATTGGTCGAGGACCGCTTCTGGACCGCGGCGTCATTCCGCGACGCGTCGGGGACACTCGACAGGGTCAGAGAGGAACAGACAGAGATGAAACGGATAAAAATGAGTAGTAGAAAGAGAAGGAGAGATAATGATCCACAATGAAACGAAGGGACAGGGGAAGAGAACACGAGAGGAAATTTCGAGCTGCGAGGGGTAGGAGGGATGGAACGAGCGGGACGATTACCGCGAGTAATCGCGATAATCGTCACGGGACCTGCAGCTAGAGTCACGACATCGACCTGAGCCCACCAATGGCCGAACCAAGCAGAACTGAATATTCATTAGCGATGATAATGCCACACGATTCTCCACCCAGCCTCTCCACCATCGTTCCAGTTCCAGCAGTCTCTGCAACGCCGATCCTGCCAAGCTTCCTTCTTCACCCCACCGATTTCACCCTGTCGCTGTTATTTTTCCCCCCCTCCGCCCACTCTTCCAATGAAACGTTCCTTTCTCGTTCCTACGCCGTCGCTATTCATTACCGGTTAATACGACTCCCTTTTCCTGGGAGTTTTATCCTACGACTCTATTCCCTACGCTCCCGCCCCCCCCCTTTCGCCTCATATCCATTTATTTCTACGAATTCTTGCCAATTTCTATGCACGCGCTCCCCTGGATTCTACCACGTTATCCGGTCTCGTTCCGCGAGACGGGGGCCCCCACGGAGAACTCCGAGGCTGATTATCATGCAGAAAGTATAACGCTTCGAAGGCAACGGGAGAGGGAGCAGGCGGACGAATCAAACTCGATTACGTTTCCGCATAACTTAGGGGGGGAATCGGGCTCTCGGTGCGTTCCCCGAGCCTGTCGGCTCCGTTTTAACGACAATATTCGAAGGGTTCGTCGCGGTCCAGCGACGTCGAGAGATCGGCGATAAACGGCGTCGACGCGACGAGTTAAAAGCTAGCCGCGAGGGAATGCATCGCAGAATCATGCCATTACGAACTGTTACTCGCTGTCCCGAGTCACAGATGATCCATATTGCGCATAGTTTAGATGAAAAGATTCGTTCGAAGGTTCGTTGCTCCTGACTGAATTGTTTTTTCCATTAATGATTCTTTCGAGGCCCTTGAAGATCGGTTTAGATTCAGATAAAAGTTAGGGAAGCCATGGTCACTATTTACCTATGGTACCCTCGCGAGCAAACTCGGCTTCCGCTAGGGGAGCCTACCACTTGGTAAATTTAATTCAAGTACTGAAATACATGTTAAATCGAACGTTAATTTGGCATCAAGTGGTGGAAGGCCTTTTCTCTACGCCGCTTTTCCCCTAGTGGAAGCCTACTTTGCTCGTTGGTGTACCTATAATAAACCACAGGTAGCTATACGAATTGGATACTTTTCCAAAAATCTATGACAGCTTCATCAATTTATCAGTTAAGAAAACTTAAAATCGGAACATTACACAAACCAGTTTTCCTATATTCGAGGACAGAATGTATTCTCGCTGCAAATGGCTCACAATCCCGTACACGTCTTCATTGACAATTAATCGCGCAATTAAACAAAGGCAGAAGCGACGTTGTTGCGCGGATATTCCGTGGGAAGGAAAGAAATACAATTCCGACAGTAAGAATAATTTAGGGCGCATTTTGTTCCTCGGTTCCGCGGGTGGAGAAGACGAGAGTCGGCGAAACAAAGGGAACAGTGCGCGCGGGTTTCGCGACGGAAAGGCAAAACGACGACAACGACGACGACGACATCGTCGTCGCTCTCGGAAATTTACAGCTAGGCCAAACGAGGAAAAGGGTGGCCTCGGTGGTATAGCACGCGTGCAAAAAGAACTCGCGTGTGTGCACGCATTCGTCTTTCCGCGCGACAAGCCAGCCCAGGGGCTCGTGCGACCCAAATACACACACGGCTCCCTCCTCGGTTTTTAGAGCTCTCTTCGTTCTCCTCTTCCTCGAGGAACGTTTCGCCAGAGAGAATCGAGAGACAGGGGGGAAGAGAGAAAGAGCCGTGGATCATAAATCTTCGTTTTCCTCGGCCCGCGAAAAGTACACCCGATTTTCAGTGCTCCAAGACGAGACACGAAGGGATTTACCTTCCCATCCACCCTATTTCCGACACCCCCAATCTCGAATCGTTGGCGAACAAGAAAATATTCCCCGATATCGAGGTATCTCTCTCCCTCGATGACGATGTGTAACGTTGCACGTCGATCAAAATCTGGCCGAAGACACGACCGCTGCGTGTACACCCAGTGATTCATGAACCTATCGAGCGTTACTCAACCGTTTGATTGCCGGACAATGATGAATCGATTATCCGGATTACGCCGAAAGAGATAGCCCGAGAGAGAGAGAGCCTTCGGGCGAAAATACCCACGCATCTGGGGAATTGGCTGATTATGTAAATTCCGAAACGATAACTGGATGCAACGCGTCACACAAGCCGATCCAGCTTTCACAGAGATTACCGTTATCGTGACCGGCATTATTAAGATAACGACACGTAATAAGGTTATATACAATTAATGACCCGGTCTTTGTCCGCTGGCGTTGTTGTTATCTGGATCTTGCGTGAATACGCGGATTACGGGATAGCGTTTTGAAGGAACAAACACCGATCGAATGTATGTACACAGATTATTCGTGAAAAAAAAAAGAAAATCAACGGTACAGTCTATTTCGAGTGTTTACTATCACTGTCATACAAACACAAATATTTAATTTTGATTATGATTTGCATAGTCATCATTGAATTAGTATCTCTAATTAACTCGCAGGCTATGTTGCTTTACAATTTACTCGTTCAAATGTTTTTATGTAAGACAAATGCTAGAAATTGAGAAATGTCTAAATAGTATCGGAAGATTAAAAAAAAATGAAAATGATTCTTGTAATGCAACTCCATTTTCGTAGGTGAGCAAAAGAAATATAAAGTGAAATGATCGAATATTTTCTTGTATAAGAAGTCACAATCGTTTCGATAATTTAAATTACGGTTCGTTTTAAGGCAACTATTCCCAAAATTACTCGCAACCGTGCCGTTAAGCTATAGTAACAGCCCTCTTAAACAAATTCAAGGGGCAATCGAGTCTGTTCTCGAATCCCGTGTATCGCAATCGAGGATATCGACATTTGCATTTACGGTTGCGAATGCTTTACCCCAGCCATCGTAACGTCGTTCCCGCAGCCATTACGGGAGGGAAAAAGGTTCGACAACCGATCGCCCTTTAAAGATCGATTTATCTCGATTCTCTGCATCTCGGTCAAGGCGGCACGTACAACTTTGTTCACCGTTTTGTCAAACGAGCGCGTACTTACAACTCTCTCTCTTTCCTCCTCATCGATGATATCACCCTGTTAATACGGAACGTCGTGGATGAGAATACGTTAAGACGTGCAGTGACATTTGAATGGTAGGCACTGTCGAAGGTTAAGTAATTCATTTCACGAGCTGCGACGTTCCTCGGACGCTCGAGAGAAGGATAAGCAGAGGGACGTAACACGTATCTTAACCAGTATTGTAATCTTCAGTGCTATTTTTATTGGTACTCAGAGTTCGTGATCCCAGATTTTAAAGGGGATCCGAATGATATGATATTTGAAATTATAATTCGGCGTTGCAATTGGAATTATGATTCACTAAAGGAGTGGTCCATAATGTTAGTAGACTTGTAATCAATTGTTTACCAGTAAATGTTTATAGATGACTGACGTTTTATCTGATTCTACTGTGCTCGTAGACCTACAATGATAATACACGTATGTATCATACATTATTACATTATCTTACCATGCTCACCCCGCGGAACATTTCAACCTGACTAGAGTACTTTATCCCACAAGCATCGCCAGTTTCATACCTTGTAAAGCAAACATGCATACGCCGCATATCGTACCGCTTTTATCAAAACGAATAAAACACGTGCTCCCAGATAGATAGGAATCTCGGTGTAAAGTATTCAATTAAACCGACTAAAGATACTGATGTAGGAATTTCCAAATTCCATTATATACCTCCAACAAGTTATAATCTACTTTTGAAAACTACACTGTAATTAATTGATACTTTCCAAATAATAGTCACAAGAACAATTCGTCAAACAATTATCCAATAAAGAATAACCTAAAAATTCTATATCACCTAACGCTATTCTACATTTCCTCCTCGCGTGCACTTTGCAACGACAAGACGCAAATTCAACCCACATCCGTTCTTGTCTGAAGCTGTAAATGAAACAACGTTCCAGACAAATAGGAAGCGGCAAGAAGAAGCGGACGGCTGAAGCACGTGGATGTAAATCGCCATTACGATCGAACAGGCGGGCGGCAAGCGGTGGCAGAGGCGCGGAGAAGGAGTGCACCTCATGCAAATCTTACTGAACGTGAAAGCTCCTCCCGGAACGGGCTGCGCGGCGGAGATGGCAAGTAAGAGCGGTGTCATTCCTTATCTGCAGCCTTGGCCGCATAAATGCATCGTAACGTGGGCCCCCTCGTTCAAACGCCGCCGGCTGAGGATGCGCCAACCCGACGGCATCATAGATCGCACACACCGTCGACGCCACATTCGCGCTTCCACAATAACCACCCCCAAAAAGCAGCCAACCTACGGGAAGTGGGATCGTAGACACCGAACGAAATAACCGATGGCATTGTTTCGTAAACATAATTTGCCATATCTCCAGGATAAAAAAATTTGTCTACGGACGGCTTTATTAGAACGGTTTTAATATGCATGTCCGTAGCCCAGGCTAACTAGCTTCGCAATCCTCCCCCGTGGATCTTTTTGCCGTCCCTTTTACGACGACCGTGCGCCGAATATACCTTCCAGTATTCTCGTGTGCGTTACGAGGGTCCACACGAAATGAGCCGGTTCCGAAACTTTTTATAAATTCCTTTTCATACACCGGTATCGTGATTTTTTTTCTTTTTTATTCCCCGTAGATTGGCCGAGGGGATAAGTAGAACCTTTACGCATACGCGGGGGTTGGTTATTTCTGAGAAGAGATAGCTGAAATGGAAGCCGGTTAGAGGGAAGAATTTTTGGGAACCGAGTGGGATGAAAAGAGATTTTTTTCGGATGAATTCTGCGAATTCGTTTTAGCCTCGGAAAATGCGCATAGACAGTCGTCTAAGTGGTTTCGTTCATGTCTTTACGACTTTTTTTTTTTGTAGACATCGTTTTACCGTTCGATGACTCTGATATTTGATAACGATTACAGCAATGGTAAAAACTGGAACGAACAGAAAGGTATATCTATTCTCGATAAAAGTATCGTCACCACTCCTATGGCGTTTAGATCTATTTTTTATACTTAGCATTTGAAACCTCTATACTATCTAACCTATTATACACACTATTTGTATGTTATCAAATGCTTTCGGTCTATTCCTATCGAATCAAATTTTAGTTCCTCTAATTCTGCTACGACTTTACACACTCCTCAAATTTAATGTTTACTTCCTCAGAGATGTTCATAATTTCGCGAAATTTGTAAGGAAATTAATCCTAATCTGCCTGTTTTTCCTTCCTAGTCACTATTTCGCGTGTACAGTTCGACCGAGGACCGTAACGGGGTTAACAATAATCCGTGGAATCATTAGCGGGGTCGGAATAACGTTAATTCTCCGAAGATACGAGCGGGTACAATACGATGTCCAGGAAGCGGAGAAATTTGAAATTCAGCGCGAGGTAGGTCGCGTAAATCGCGCGGAAACGGGATACCGAGCGCGACGAGCGACTTCCTCTCGCCTGGCGAGCACTCCTCCACCACGGGTGTTTCTGCCTGGACCCAGGGTAGTCGGTTTTCGTACGAAAATTACAGCGACGCGATACGCGAACCGGGTGTATTTACGAGGACGCGGCGGTCTGGTTTGGTGTGTGTGTATGGGGCGAGTGAACACGGAAAATGGAACGGCGGACGCAAGGATGCGTGACCCGCCGCCAAGCGCACGGCAGACGTTGCGCAGAACCACCCTCTTCTCCTGGCGAAACTTCCCTCGCGTCGAGGAAAAATATTCGGAAACAGCAATTAAAAGTTTTAGAGAGAAGGGAGAGGTAGGGGGCTTTGGGCTTATCTCGAATCGAACGCGGGATTCGAGGATACTGCAATTAAACGGTCGAGTGCGCCGCGGGAAGAATTGTAAAAACAGGCCCTCCCGCTCGTTATCCCGACACTAATGGAATTTTTATAGCGTTACGCCGCCTCGGCTGATAAGACGCGCAACTTTCGCGGACTACGGGCAACTGGCGAGAAAGTAACGAGGCTGAAACGACGAATGCGTAAGAAACGCCATGGAGGATTTATACTTCGCGTCGGTTATCGTTCGTCGGTCGACGAAAAACATTGTAAAGAATTCTGGCGTAATGCAAGATTGTAGATTTTATGGCGGTTCTCTTGGAGAGTAATTGGAGATTAAACAACTGGCTAGTTTGTAGAGTTTTTTAAAGGGATTTTCGTTCGAAATAGTACGAGATGTAAGTATTATAGAAACTTGATAGCTTGAAATTTGACTTTGTATCCATTCGGTTTTTAACTTTCAAGTATATCTTTTTTGTATGTAGAACTTCTGAGATTATCTACTGTAATTGATTCTATTATTATAGGATCTCGATCTCCAGGAAGACTAACTTCGATCGAAAGCGCCACGGTTCAG
>NW_015373896.1:3854416-3856949 GCF_001272555.1 Dufourea novaeangliae | reverse complement strand
GAGCGCACGGTGGCCGTGGCGTGGGAGGCAGCGGATGCGAGCGGTAGAAGTCGTCGGAGTAGGTGGGGGTTCGAGAGAATTCATTAAGGTATGAATAATGCGTCTGCGATGCCAAGGCTGCTGCCGAGAACACCACCGTGCATACCATCGCTTGCCCACCACGGCACGGGTGGAAGAGCATGGCTAAAATTAAAGGGGATTCACCCCCTCCGCGGCGGCCTCTAGGCGCAAAACGTTCCTCGCGGCCGCCACGTGCTTTTCTTCCAAAGGAGAGAGGAACGAATGGAGAGGTGAACGAAAAAAACAAGAGATGAAACTGACGCGACCGGGCAAATGTGTCACCGACGAGGTGGAATTTTTGGCGCGACTGGGGTCCGCTGACGAGACGATTCCGTGTTTCTTTCGATGGTTAGAGAAATTTTATAATCGGTTCGAATCACGTGGGCATTGCGTTGGTGCTGTTGGAATATTTTGGGATTTTGTTGTACAGTGCGTTATGCTTGAGGAATTTAGAAACGTGCCTAGGGGTTTCACCCTTGGCAGTGTATCCACAATGAATGCAATGGCTTAACGTTTACGAAATGCTTGTGAAAATTTGCATTCCCCGTTAAGATTTCTTCGGGTAACAATGTTGCTTTATCTCCGTGGCTCGTTTACATTTCCCGTTACACCGCAGTTATTGTAGTCACCGCCTCTGTGCATTCACTACAAAGTGAGTATTCATGTTTGCTGTTTAACCAAATCTTACGTTCAATTTCATACTCGTTTTGCAATTTTCTCCGATGATGAAAATTTAGAGAAGCCTTCTAGTCTATCGAAAAATATAGCTTCGTGCCTGGTGAACGTGGAAAATATTATACAGTAAGAGGATACTAAAGCTAAAGTTTGTGTATTTATGAGAGAGCTTCCGCTTTTTTAAGGTCCATCTCGTTTCAAGTTTTCGAACGGCGGTGTATGTATGTATACTTACACACAAAATGCACAATCAATGCCCTCGTGGTTTCTAGCCGATCGTAAAATTCATTACTCCAATCACGATCTTCCTGTTTGTTTGCTTTCGAAAGATCCCCGGAAACCGCGGCGTCGTTTTAAATAAATTCCAATAACGCCGGCACGCGGACTGGAGATACGCCGTTTCGCCATATACGCGACCCAACCAAGCCTGTTCCCTAACAGCGGAAGAACAAACGACCGCGCAGAAGGCTAAATAAGGAGCCACCGGGGTTTCACTATTTCCACGAAATTGCTCAATCGATCGTTGCACGAACCCGCGCCGGTTCGAATCGTGCACATCGATCTATGCGAAACGGTGGCGACTATGTTCACGTATGCTTAACGATAGCGAATGCAATTCTTTACATAGTTGCGACAACATTGCTGCGATTCTCATCGATCTACAGTAAATTATTCTCTTTGCAAGTTCAATGACCATCCGTAGTATTTTCAACATAACTTGCGTACTTTTCTTGGTAGCGTCACTACTTCCTCTATTCTATCTTTATCAAATTGCTACTTTCAATATACGAGACCTTTAGAAAATCAATAGAAGTACCTATAGATTTATAAAACTGACCTGCAATGTTCCCTGACTATATATTACTCACTCAGACCCACTAAATAACTTATATCGAGGGACATTCTATAGAATTGATGATCTTTTGTAAAACATTTCTTATCGTTAGTGTAATTCTGTTAAAACGCAGACGCGAGGATAACGTAGAATTAACATCCAGTTAACGCACGAACAGAGATCTCTGCGGAGAGTAATAATACAGATCGTTCGATCGAACGGATGAGCACCACGTCGGAACTGATATAAAACTCCACCGGTGGTGTGCACGTGCTCCGAAGATCGATGGTATTTAATTCGCGGTAAATAAAGTTCGCCGTGATTCGCGCCAGACGAACTTTACTTACGAGCACGATGTGTCGAACCGGAGACGAAGGGACGTGTCTCTCGAACGGAATCTTTTTTAACGATCATACACATCTGGCCGATGAAAGGGGACAAAACGGGGCTGTGTTTACTGTGACGGAGATACTAATGACATTAGAGGAGACACGACGGTGTAAATTCATTAGCAGCTGGCGTCGCGTCCCGTTCTCCGTGGATTAAAGCGAAACGAACGGAACGCGACGACACGATTCTGCGCGTTCGTCGAAAACGAGGATTCCGTGCAGTCGAATCACGGTGACGAAAATCTCGTATAATCCTACGGTTTATCATCTTTCGTATGTCTGGTTAGGATAAATCACAAGCAGTTCAACATTCAACCATGGATCCTCGATGAAAATTTATTCGGTAGGCCTGGTGGTATTCTAGTATGGATGCCAGTTTCCAATCTGACACTTGGGATTCTTTCGCAAAGAAACTATGACTGAACGTTTCAGGGTATATTTACACCTATTTCAAGAACATTTCTAATTCCTGCCTTTGTGAAGGGTTCGGTAGGTTTAGGTTTAAAGAACTGAACATCACACCGACACGACACATTTTTCCTCGATCGTCGAAAAGTATATAACGATAAAAAAA
>NW_015373896.1:3842693-3854126 GCF_001272555.1 Dufourea novaeangliae | reverse complement strand
GGGAAAGAGAACACGGCCGAGGAAACACATCCGAGCCATCTTCCGGGAAAGCTGCGCGCTAGAGACGGCCTTCGTGAAAACTATGCTTCGCGCCGCGGGCGGTATTTCAAACCAGATTTCCATGGAAATATGCGAGTCAAGAAGAGCTGGCAGGAACGAAGTCGATGATCCGTAGAGGAGTGAAAAATTCGCGAGATGATCCTCGCCGAAAAATATTCGCGGTTCGTCGACCGTGCTAACGGAATTACGCGCTCGACAAAAGTCGGATCTCGGTCGATTTAAAAATTATACAAACATACCACACAAGCGGGAGAGGGTACGGCGGAGGATGGATTTATGCGTTTCGTCTGGATCTTGATGGTTCGGGGAAACGAACCGTGGACACTCGGAGAGGAAAAAGTTTCGATGACAGCATCTGGTAACCCAGTTTACGAGTTAGAAGAGGGCACTCTCTCGCAATTTCTCTCTCCGTTGCCATTCTAACGCTGCCTACCCGGCATTAATTACCTAATTGACCGAGGCGTACGGTTAATTAAGCATCGACCGACTATACCTTCGAGAATAATAGAGGGCGCAGCCGTGTGTAGGAGGTATCGAAGGTATGAAAGACGCGAAAAAAAGGGAAGAACAGACGGAGGGGGCAAGCGGGTAGGTGGGATGAACGTTGCACCGTTCCAACGTCGTTCCCGTCTGCGACGCGAGGGGTAAGGAGATAAAACGGAAGAAGAAACAGCGAGAACTAAGGGGGATAGGGTAGGAAGGTTGGGGTCGAACAGAAGAGGCAAAGTGGATCCCACTTGGAGGAGGTGGAGGAGGAACAGGAGGGAGTAGATACGAGGGGGAGAAAAAACGGTGAAACGATACAGATAGACCGGAGGAAGGGCCAAGAAAAGGATGAAGACCTCCTCCTGAAGGAGTCGTCGACTTACTCGAGATATTAATTTCTCGTTAAAACTCGCTCGCCGGGCTTACGAGCAAAGGCCTCGAAATGGCACGACACAGCCAAGAGAGGAGAACGAGAAGGAAGGAAGAAGAAAAGTCGGTGTCGCCCGGAGAAACTCGTCTCCGGGGCAAAGAACGTGAGTCGACGGATGATTTTCTTTCTCTCGTGACGGTCGAACAATTACGAGAACGAGAGACACCCGGTCACCTGAGAGCACTTTGTTACTGGATAAACTTATCCAACGGTGACTTGGTCTGGGCCCGATTCCGAATCCACCGAATCATTTTCCCTGTTGGTTGTTTGCGGTACAACGATTCCTTCCGTCGTTCCGCGGAGATATCGTTTCAACTGCACGCAACGTAAGAACTTCCTGTCTACGTCATGACGGTTCGTAATTGTTTCATCGAGAACGATTTTTCCAATAGTCGGATCGTCGACTCACTCGATCTGACGAAACGGGGAAGAGGAGACCACGTGCAGTGGTATTAAAACCAACGGCTGGGATTCGACTGCAGGAAGTACGAGGAATATTAAATTTCCCGACGGTGTATTCTGCTCTCGTCGACGCAAAAACGGCGACGATTCGTCGGGCGAACGATTTTTTTACCGATCTCGCAAAATCCTCGCCCTTCCCGAAGCCCGCGTACACGGGGGTGAATACGGCGCGGCGGTTCTCTCGCGTGAATTACGACGGAGACGCATGTGGAGCGGGGGGGGGGCGGAGCGACGCAGACCGTATTATTTCACTTTGGTGACAAATTTCACGTGGAAAAAGGGTAAGGGCGCAGCCTAGAAGGGGTTGGTGGAGGGAAGGTTCGTGATAGGGCCAGAGAACGCGCCGTGAACGGGAGAATCGGTCCGACGATGGGGAAGAACGCGCGAGCTGGTACAACAAGGGTTGAAAGAGAAGAAGGGGAGGGGATAGAGAGAAAGAGAGAGAAATAAAGGAGTGAAAAAGACACGGAAAACTCGAGCGGCGCGTCCGTGCAGCCGGCGGAAGTACGGAAAACGACTGGCCCCTTTTTCCTCCATCCGGTTTGAATTACTATCATCCCGGCGAGCATTGTCTATTGTGGTGGAGAATTATTTTATTATCGCTCGGTCGGCCGACTTCGAATGCTCCCCATCCCCCTGGAAAGAGGGACACGGGGATGAGGGGACGCGCCTGGGGGGGTGGCAGCGGCGGAACCGGGCCGGGGGGTGGCCCGGAGGAACGACCGTGCAGCCTCCAGGGTTCCGCGATTTATTGATCTCGCGAAAGAAAACGAGAGGACCGTCGAAAAACGTAGCCGCGACCTCCGCCGTCGGGGTAAAAATGGAAGAATATCGGACGGAAGTAATGCCACCGCCTCGCGCCACTCCCGTAATTACCGCTCCCTCCCCCTAGGTTTTTACGATCCTTGTCGCGATTTGTTGCGGTATCGATGGTTGCAGTCGGGAACGTGTTTCGAGTATTGCAGCCGATGTTGGTACTTGTGGAGTTATATTTGAAATGAACGAAAAAGAAAGTTTAAACTGGAATTATGAACGGAACGTTACGTAGGAAACACAATTAGAAATTGGTAAAAAGACATATTCAAGACTTCTCTGTCGTCTTAAGACTTCCGAAAATTTCATCGTCTATACGAGAAGAAATAAACCGAGTGGATTAAGCTCCCGAAGGGCGGGCGAAGGAATTAGAAATTTTTTCGAGCATCTGGTAGCGATATTCCCGGCGACGTTGCTTTTTTAGGCGTTCGCCGCGTAAAAATCTCCGGAAAAGAACCTCCGTCGGGGCAACATATTTCAAAGGCTTGTCCAAATATCCGCGGGAACGTTCTATTCCCGCGTCATCCCTACCAACGAATGCGTGGTACATAGCCAACCATCGTCGTCGTCAACTAATTGCCAACAAATGTTTTCCAATAGCGTTAAATTCGCGTCACTTAATCCATTAACTCCAAATCGTCGGGAATGGATCCGGTAGTGACGGAGTGTTGCGTCGCTGTCTCGACAGAGAATTCTTTACGCTTAACGTTTGGACAAGTGAAAAATAAGAAGAAGAAAAAATGAACCAGAATTCAAACCAATCGATTTCCACTACTGGTACTCGAGTTTCCGCGGGGCAATCTAGGCTCCCTGATGCTCGAGTTCTCTGATGCGTGAGCGCCACTGAACGCTCTCGAGAGCCTGCGTTGTAACGGAGCATCATTGATGTTAATGAGCTAGATTGGAAAGCTGTCCTGCGTTTGAAAGTTATTGAGTACCGAACGATCGGTGCGCGTCCGTGATCCTCCTTCCCCGCGAACGTATATGTATACCTCGACGGGTCGCTGCGAAGAAGCAGCGCACACTGGGGGGGGGGGGGGGGGGGCGTAATTTCATGAATGAAATCTGAATAAATCAGCGCGGCAGTGTTATTACGGGGCGTAGCGAGCGCTCGATAAATCTCGCTAATAAACAATGACGAAACTCCGGTATCAAGAAGACGATCGGCGTCGGATCTTCACGTTTTTTTCCACACGGCCGCGGCAACGCGACCGTGCTTTCCAGGACGTACGACGATATCTTTATTGCACGGTTCTTTTGCCACGGCGGCCTATTATCGCCCGTGGATAAGTTAACGCGATCTGGTGTAATACAGACGATAATCCGTAATTCCCGTGGCTCGGTTCTTTTCTTTTTTTTTTTTTATACCGGCCGAGTTTACAAACGGGGTTACTGAATTTATAGATGCACGGCCCTCAGGCGCTCGTAAAGTAATCGCTTCTAGGATACAGTCGTTCGAATTAATATATCGGGTCAATGAGAAATGCGAATTTTCGTTGGTGTTTGTAGAAGAGAAATTGCAAGATGGTAGAGGAGACGGTTTAAATATAGGCTACCACGTTTACTTCAGGACTTGTTGCCAGACCTGTTGAAGATTTTTGAGATGTAACACTTCAATGAATCAAAGGCAGTGAATCCAAATGAATGTTACTTCGTTTGTTCACGCTATGCAAACCACCGTCACGGAAGGTGTTTGTTCATCCCAGCTTGAGAACCACCGGGCATCGTCGGCACTAGGGGCCTGTACAAATAATATATTTGTCCGGGGCATTATTAGGCCGATCTTATTGCGCCATCGATCCGGTCGAACACGCGGCGTCCTGGAACGATCCTGCGTAACCAGTTTCGCGTCCGCGTAGGAATGATTTCTCTTGTCCCGCCGGATAATGGAGAGTATTGTGAAGCCTACGTGTATCCGCGATTGACAAGTCCGCCAGACGCGTGTTAGAGACCCGTCCAACGAACGGCGATACTACCAGGACTGTTTAGATATCCTGTCGGTGACTCGTCCCCGCGACTTTGAATCGCACGGTCTCTCCCTCGGTTCTCTATTAATATTTCATAAGCGTACCATCGGGCCAAATTGGGCGAAAGATCCGACGAGTGACCGTATCTACCGTAGCCAGCCTCGAGAGCGTAACTTAAGTAGGTATATTCTCAGGTGTGCCGGAGATACCATCTTTAATCATCGTGGTGCTTGCTGCTCTCCCGTGCACGCTCTCGGTTTCCTATTGCGTATACCTACATACGTATACACACCGCATGTGTTGCGTAGGCACGCGGTTGATACACGACCCGTGTCAGACGTCGTTGGAATCGTCGAACAATTATTTACGATTCTGCGTGGCTGCGGCGGTTCCGCGTAGGGGGGAAGAGAAAAAAACCAAATGAAATTTATCGTTCCGCGTGCACGAAGCGGAGAGCCACTTTCCCCGATGTCTGCATAGACGGTAGGTGGTGTTGGAGCAAATATCCCCCGATCTACTCTCCGCGGCGGTCGAGCGTTATTTACAGCCCCGCGTTTGGCCGATTGTTGCCGCGGATTCCGGGTCGCGCGCGCGCGAATCTCTCGGACGTTTCTCATTCGCCTTCTCTCGCCCTAGCTCGTCGAGTCATAGGAAATAGAATTACCGGATCGAATGGTTCGTGATCACCCTCGTTACCTTCCAATGGTTACGCGAGTTGCTCCACCGTATCCGGTTTATCAAGGGCGGACCACGTCGTTCCTACGGAATCGGATCGATTTTTCCTCTCATCAGAAGTTCCGTCGTTACGCGATGTATATATGTATACCGACTGTGGATGGAGGGTTGTGAAGTTCCCGATGAGAGTGTGTGTATGTGTGTATAGGTGGGTGTACGCGACGGGAGGTTCAGGAGACGGATAGAGGCGGCCGGGAATCGAAACGGGAAGTTGGAAAACGGATATTGATCGCAGCCCCTGTGGCGTGTGTACTACAACTCTGCGAGTACTACGGCCGCCGCGCGTCGCTGAGTACACGTGCGCGTTTCCAGTGACGTAAGGATTTCCCGGCGCGCATCACGACCTCGACGCCATTAGGGAGCCTCGTACCTTTATTTTCCTTTTTCGCGGCGATAACTTATCGTACGCGAAATGTGTCGTGGCCGTAATTTGACGGAATTACATTGCAATACGTAATCGCGTTGCGGAGTGCGTCCAATATATTGCGTAGCGGAATTTTTCCGGTAATATTTACTTGAAATGACCGTAACACAACCATTAGAAACATTAAGTCGTTCCGGGAAGTTCGTAGCATTCGAACACAATGTTTTCGTTATCTTTTTACTGGACGAAGGAATAATCGTTTGATCCGATATAAGGTACTTTTTTTCACGGCATGAATTGAATATATTTGCGGTGCAAATGATTTACTCGTTCTTTATTTTTCTGTGAGAAATGCCGATGAAACGTAGGAACAAGTACTCCATTTATCATTGCGTTTTATGAAAACAATTACACTACATCGACTGAACAATTAATATTCTTGTATCAAGGAAATACTTCGACAGGAAAATCCATTGAATAGTTTTTTTTGTCGAAACAATCGAAGTTCTGTATAACCAGCACAATGCAATTAATTGAAAAAGGGAAAGAAATTGTAAAGAAGAAGAAGTAAACAAGAATATGATATAAACACTTGAAAACGCTATAAACTTTCGAAATAATGCATGTGCTCCAAAAGTTCTTTATGGAAAAAACGTCTAAAGTTTTAATGTTACAGGCAATTGTCTAGGATTCGTTTAAAATACATATTTCATTGACTCCCCGTTCTAGAAGGCTATTTCCAATTTTTAATGGAGAATATTTCAGCTATTCTCCAAAAACAGTATACGCACCGCCCCAATTGCTCAGCTCGATCATAGTGAGCGACTAGATCGTAATTTGCAATTTATAACGCGTGTATTAGAATATCACGGTCAAGCATTCAGCGGTCCCAGGACAGTGTCGATAGCAGAACGGCCGGGAAGGGCGACGGAGGGCGGCGTAGCACGCGATCAGCCGGCGCGACAGCGAATTACCCGATAATAGGCCTGACCTAACGAGCCTATAGCGACCTTTTCGAATTAATTAATGTCGTGGAGCGACGCGCGTATCCGCGGCACGTCAAATATCCACCGGGATCGCAACTTGTTAAATCGGTGAAACGGAAAATATCGGGTGCCCCGTCGATCGCGTGTTTCCCCCCTCGTCGAGATTTTTAAGTAAGTATATGAGCTCCAAAAATTCTTCAATTCTACTTTTTGTACACCTCGTATGACCTATGAGTTTGCATAAAAATTCTCACTGTCCCTCATCATAGCTACGATGTCTTTCAAGAATCTCCTGACGAACAAGTTACCCACTGTCTATTACATGAAAAATAAATGATAATGTTATTATTATTATCCTCTTCTGTCTCCGTGAAATGCAATACATAGCTTTCATCAGAAGCAACGAGTTTTCGATTCTCTTTTTGACCCAATAAGATACTTAATGGAAAAAAGTCTTTATGAATTACCTTTCAGAATGTCATTATGCAGAAAAATCCACAGTCTAATAATAACATTTAGATTGGAGTATCGAGGTTTCAATTACTGTAATACGCGTAGCGTGAAATATTAATAACTTTGATTGCAGTAGTTCGAAGTTTCCAACGTATATGGAAGTTGCAATTGAAAAGGTAATACAGTTTGGGAATTGCATTCGGTATACAGATTCTAATCGAGTTGATTGTATACCGGCGCGCGATAGCAGACGTAAAAGGAGATTCGAGTTGAACTTGCAAGGACGAGTCGGCGTCGCGATTTCTATCTGGCCGACGCGGTAACGAGCAGATCGACGCGTTACAACGAAAACATACTCCCGCGCCTGACGGTATCGATATCGTGCTTGTATCGAATTTCGTAAGGGACAACGATACAACCGGGCGCACGCACGGTCTTCGTGTTTCAAACCCAGCGTCGAGCACCCGCCGACGCGAACATCGAGTGCCTTTCCTCTCGCGTTACAATTGTGTTTTGTCTCCCGACAATGCGTTCCCTCGACCGATTTTCCTCGTAAACGCCTCCCATGGAATGCATTACGTTTCGAAAAAGTCGTTTCCAATTACCAACCTTACGGATATCAGGCGTCCAAAGAATTGTCACAGATCAAGTACTTTGTAATTTCATTTCAAGGAATTCAACGTGTAATCGATTCGTTTGTGGACGAGAACTAATCCTGTGGCAAAATTGAATATTTCGACGGCCAACGAGTAAATTTACAAGGTATACTTTGAGTCGTAAAGCGGGTATATTACGCGTGTAGGTAGCGCAATATCGATTAACAGTTAACATGGCAACATCACGTACGGTTCGCAGGTTTATTAGCCCTTTGAGGTCCTACATTGGGAACGAGTCATTATTGCATGTCGTTTCAGTTCGGCGAAAATTACATTCATTTTGTCTTTCATGTATTTATGGGGAGATACACGAGTAATTTGACAAGATATATAAGTATATACCGTTGATATGTGTGCACAGTGTTTTGGAAATGAGATATGATTTATTCGACTTTGTATTCCAGACATTGCAGCACTTTCTTTCGAACTATGAACACGGACCAACGAAATTGATTTAACTGTACAAACACGGTGTCGTTCAAGCTCACTGCCGTGAATGTCAACACACGTTTGCGTTCGTTCCTCGAAATTATTTGTACAGCCAGAAGCAATACCCAGCACACACTTCGGAATGCATTCCTAATTCTCATTACCATGCCAGGTGTTATTGGCCAATAAGCAAAAGCTTCTGCCGATTCTTCGTAGATCGTTTATCCAGCAATCTGGAATCACCATGCAATGATAAAGAAATTACCGAAAACATATCGTGCCAATTTTTTAACAACGCAACACAAATATATCCAACCCGATTCCAACGAAAGCATAGAAAGCAATGTCTACCGCGAGAGGTTCCCGTTCCCCATCTGCATCCAATTTTTTCGTGTCCAAACGGCGATCGTCGATCTTTTCGCGTCGACGATATTACACGGGCAACAAATTCACCGGTGGGGAATGCGTGCACGGTGTTGTAACGACGATTCACGGCGTGACGAGCAACCTTAATGTATTTACAGAGCTGAAACCCATTAACGCGTGTCTGCCAGTTGTTAACGGCGAGCCTGGCTGGCCTGGCCTGGCTGAACGAGGAGCCGACTTATCGTTTCGCTTCCGGCCGTGAGAACGCCGTTACGTTCCTCCATAGCTTAAGACGCCTAACGATCGAACCATCCGCCTATCTGGACGGGTTTGTCGCGCGACGACGTGGGGTAGGGGGGAGAAGGGGTGATTTCCGTGTCAATCCGCTTACCGGGGCCCGATCGACAGCGAAATTTTGCGAGTAAGATCGATGCAAATGTTGCTACGGATTGGCTTAACCAAGCTAGGCTTAACCTAGCAAGAGAGATAAAACCCGAGATGAGCGACAGAAAGAAGGGATGGGAGGAGGAAATTGAGAGAGACCGAAAGAGAGGACGGGATTTTAATTCCAGCAGCCATTTCGTGCAATCGAAATATCGGTGGACGCATCAATATTCATGCTCTTTGTATTACGTCGAATCGGAGTTTCGGGCCGGTTACGCAATCAAAATAAAAATAGCATCCGCGGAAATAAGAACGCGCAGCTGATACCGTTAAAATGAACGATTACGCGTAATCGCTCGTACTCTAATAAACCCCGAAATTATCAGGTCATTCTATAAGTAACGTCGTTCCTCATTTAGCCGGGTGGACGAACGTGTTCTGTGTACTACAAGTGAAGCTCTGTGGAAAATATCTAGCGCGTATCGTGTTCGAGGTCTCCACGAAGCTCCGGTAGAATTCTAGATACTAGATACGTTTGCAGTATTTCGTGTTGATAAAAATCATTAATAAAATTTGTTAAAGTTCCTTGGACAATGACACGATGCAAATTTCAATACAGGAATGCATATAAACAACCATATTTGTTACGATAGATACTGTACTGCTTCTCTTGTTTCGATGATACTTAGTCGAGCGAAGATGATTATTCCGATGCTGAGTCATCCGGTACATATTAAACCAGTGTATCGATCGCAGCCTGGATAGCGCGGGGCTGCTTATCGATGAATCATAAAAATTCGAGGTAAACGTACTAGTTGCGTAGACGAGTCTATCAATCATACCAGTTACACGTACCCATTGGCCATCAATCAAATCGCAACAGTATCGCGTGTTCTGCGCGCGCTCTTTCTCCCTCTCGTTCTACCTCGTGTTTTCTATTTATATTTTCCCTCGATTCTATGGTCGTCGGGAGTCACCGGCCGCCTGCCCACCGCCGCCAGCACACCGGAATCGATTCACGCCGGCAAATTTATCGTGAAATCGCGTCGTCGCGAATTACAAGCGCGAAGTATCCGGTTCGGGTGGCGGCAAGAGTATGGGGAATAGAGTGAACGAGAGAGGGAGAAAGAGGGGAGAAAAAAATGAGGCGATGAAATATAGAGCATGCCTTTCGCACTTATTAAGCGGATCCATTTATTCCGGACGAATCGACGTTCCGGGGGCTAAAATTAGTGACTGGGCTCCGAAGCCGGAGAGCATCCTCCCTCGGAAGCGCCAGCCGCTTCCAATCGAGAAAGAAAAGGTCTGGCGGAATGCAGGTGTGTTCCAGCTAAGACACGAATTTCAGACACGTTTGCACGGTCCCCGCCTTCCAATTTATCATCGGGGACCAGATATCCAATTTAGCGTGTTAATACTCGGGAAAATTACGATCGAACTGAAGTGTGCTTGAATTAAAACGGCTGCGTTGAGTGATTACCGAAAAGTCAACGGAACTCTGTATTTTTCCTCTCGTGTATTACCCAAAAGAAGACACGATACTTTCGTACATATGTATTTTCAGCTCTGAAACGGAGTGAAGCTCTTCACGCTCGACGTCGCGGCCGGCCGGGCCAATTTCGATTTTTGCGCGTGGAATCGCGCGCGCGCACGTGACGCGTTTAGAAACGCGGCCTAAAGGCGCCGGCTCTAAAGATAGACGAGTCGCTTTTCCCCGACCGCTAAGAATAACTTCGCCCGTGTCGTGCTGTAAACAAACAAAGACCATCTGACACGCTTCCCGAAGTTGAACGCTGGCTTCACCTCCACTCCGCGAGCGCAATGTGTTCTCCGGCGATTACCTTACCCGCCCCGTACTCTCTACCATGCCGTGCAGTTGCGTTCGAGAAACAGGGGCGACGCAATTTCTTTCTTCCCCTTGAAAAAATTTCGGAGTACAACCGCAGGTGAAATTGTAGCTATTCCCCGCTGAATTATCGTACTTACGCGAACTTTTCGATCCCGTAATCTTCCGACTGCATGTACATGGTAAATATTTAACTTGTAACGTTCTTCTAGTTCCCCTCTCCCTCTCTCTCTTCCTGTGGGGTGAAGAAGTCGACCTTTGTCCGTCACTTTGACAAAGTGTCCCTCGGAAAACACCATCTGTTATACTCCCCGAGACCGAGAATTAATGTGGGGCGACTCGGTAAACAAGAAATTGTACACCAACCCCTAAATTAAGCGCCCCCTCTACCATGTTTCTCCTTTTTAACCAGCTGTAAGGTAACGGCGTGACAAGTGAATGTCTCTGAAGAGTGTCCTCGGCTAAAGTTGGCGTGCTTTGGGGAACGTACACATAGGGAGTGAAACTGTCGTATTCTCGAAAACGTTGAGGGGATTGTAACAGAAAAAATGGAGCATTCTTGGATGTTTGATGAAAATTAATTTTCGCGAAACTTAAGTCTCGTGTTACAAGTCTACCTATATTTTCGATCTATTTTTGTTCGAAGAAGATCTGCATAGAGATGAATTATTGTCCACGGAAACAAGAATCGTGTCAGCTAAGCAACGCGTTGAAACTGGCCGTGTTTTCCCGCGTAATTCGCGCCAGGTAGCTAACCAACTAGCAGAGCTCTCCTAACAACGTTTACGTATAACACAAATCCCGATTATTCCTATTTAGGACGCGTGTCTTAATCCTCGCCGTTGTGGAATCACGGTATTTACACGTTGCAAATCGGAGAACGGAGAGAGACCTTCGAACTATTCCGACACGTTTTCAGAAACGATTACTCCGTCCTCGATTCGTTTTACGATGTGTCCGCCAGAATTGCTCGACTCTGGGAATTTTATCGCGTTT
>NW_015373896.1:3668884-3842676 GCF_001272555.1 Dufourea novaeangliae | reverse complement strand
TCTTTCCCTCTTTTTTTCAAACTGCCGCGCGCATCGATCGCCGCCCGTTTTTATCAGCGGCCGCGAGTTCGCGTCCCTGTTTCTAACATTTATGCGCGTCCAACGAGTCTCGCGACATTCACGTGAAAGCTGAAAAAAATAACTCGAAAATGGAGTAACTCGACGAACAGGTTGTCGCGCACTATTGTTGTCTGTCGTTCAACGTGTAAAGGTACGGTGATAATAGAACGATATAAAAATGGAGCAAGGATCGATAACGACTATACACGGTGTTTATAGCTTTCGTACCATGTGTGAATTATCCGCACAAAATTATCTGTAAAAAGTGAGCCACGGATTAATTCTGTCCTGTCGATAATCCATTGATACGAGTATTGCTGAACAGAGGAAGAAGAACAGGCTATAAAAAGACCGAAGCATCGTGCGATTTTACGCGTTCGTTCGCGATGTTTCGATGGGGAAAAAATCCAAACCTAGAAAATGAAAGTAATCGCTTTAATTAGTGCGTTATCTTATCTAATCGGTCAACGAAGACTAATTTTAATTGATCGAAATGGTAAATCATGCTTCGCATTACTACGTCAGACTTTACCCGAAGATCAACAATGTACCTGTTGAATAAATTAAAAAAAAGAAGTGACAATCACGGGAATCTGAAGAATACACAGATATACGTGCAATACGAATCTCCATCGTCGGATTATCCGAGACCTCGCGTGATCGACATAATTAAGATTCGATACGATTTATCGTAATTGTCGAGTAAGGTTACGCAGCGTTCCCGGGCACAGTTTCGACCAGTCCGTTGATATTGCACGTTCCACCGATAGAGAGGGAGAGAGAGAAAGCACTTTGATAAATTTTAATAGGATTATATTTCTTTTCGCCGCGAATGCACACGCGCGCGCGGTCGCGTCGCCGACAAAACGACCACAAAATTTGTCTGACCGATCAAACCGACGGACCGAATGACGGATAAAGGGGCGAGGAGAGGTGGACCAATTTGTTTTTATCGGTCCTTTGTTTCTCTCTTCGGTTTCGTGCCCCGGTCCTCCCTCTAGATCCAACGTCGCTTTGCTCGCATCAATTCGATACAACCAGGGCAGCCTGTATTCACGTAAAGCGCGTTAATTCAAGCGTGACTATCTACGCAAATTTCTCTTCGCAGATTCAGCCTTCGACAAAATGTTCACTGTCTATGCGAAACGGACGCTCGTTCTCCTCGTTGTCCGTTTCAAAGCGATACACCCGTACAATATAAATTTGACCACGGAACTGAAACATTCACGATCTTTCTTAATGTTACACTATCTAACCTGCGTTCAGAAACAGTGACATTCGATAGCTAGGAAGTTTCTCTCGGTTACTGTTACTTTTTAGGCATTCGAAGTTATTAAATTTTCTTTACATACATTACAAAAACCATATTATGTTAATTCCTGCCCAAAACAGCCAGCCACTGGTGAAAGTTACAAAATGGTAATTTGTAAAATGGTCGTCATAGCATCAACACATCGCTACTACTACATTGTTTCGAAAACATTTGTCACAGACCGCTCTAGCTCTCTATACTTCCTTTCAGTGGATTGCTCTCACATTCTTGACATTTAACCCTTTGCACTCCGAGCAATTTTTAATATGACCTACCAGCAACTCCGAGTCATTTTTACTATGAGCAACCAGCTGCTCCAGGATTATTTAATTTTAACACACAATTATACATGCAATGTAACAGTAGAGGCTCCCATGGAAAAGTGAAGAATATTTTAATTTTTAAATGTATAAAAATACAAAGTTGCTTCTACATAGATTTCGCCGCAGCGGCGACATCGGAGTGCAAAGTGTTAAAAAACATGAAACAGAGATAACGAATAACATACAATATAGGTTAACATTACAAAACACATTCTATTTTTATCACAAAAACTATAATGACTTATCAATCGAAGCGTCACACATATGTGACGTCAGGTACCGAACGATGTCAATACTAGAAGATCAGAAGCAAGATGACGATTGGAGAGTCTGTATGCCTACCCCAATACCAAGGACACCGAGAATTACGCAAAGAGACACGCATCCGGACGAGAATCACAAGGGTGTAGGTTTCCGAGGCACGGGCAATGTCCCTCCACTGTGTCTGGTGAACCGCGTGGGGACCGTCTACGGACCGGTTTGATCGCTCGTGTCGCCTTTTTCTGTCGGCTTTCCCAAGCGCGTTTCACTCGTCTCTTTCGCCGCCGCGGCAAGTCGTCTCTAACTCTCTACAAACCAACACGCGTATACCAGCCCGGTTGTCCCGTATACGCGGTGCGATTCCCTTCCCGCATTTCCTGTTTCCAGACGCCTTAACCGGCGACCCCCCGCGCGACCCGGATCGCGAGATTAAACGCGAACAAATCTCTCTCCTCCTGCGATCGTTTCCTCCTCGACCACCACTCGTTTCCCTCCACCGGCCAGCCCCCTGGATATCGTGCAAACGCATCTATTCCGTTGCACCGGTTGTAATAAGTTGTACCGGATAAAGTTCGATTAACCTCCAAGTGACCCGCGATAAAATTCACCGAACAACCTGGCCGAATTGATTAATGCACCGCGTAAGCCCACCTCGCTTCTACTCACTCTCTCTGCGCCCCGCGGCCACCTGGACTTAACGTGTTGATTGTTCGCGATCCCGTATGACTCAACGGCTGCAGGCTCGCGGTGAAATGTTCATTATTGCGAGCGTACGCTGTGAGATATATGTCGCGATGGAATTATTGGATACGAATATATGCATATTGCTATATACAGTAAAACCTGTTTTTGTGCGGTCCTTTTTTATGCGATTTTATTTTTATGCGATTTGTTTTGTGCGATTTTATTTTTGTGCGATTTTTTTTGTGCGATTTTTTTTGTGCGATTTTTTTTTATGCGGTATATGAATTTCAACGGCGTTGGCATTACTGTAATGTTTTCTATCAGTGTGCATATAAATATACACTTCAAGACGCTCTGTTCATTTGGTTTAAACAGTTTCCCGACAATGTACATTCAATTATTTTCGCTCGACGCGCTAGCAGCATACGCTTCGTATTCCGAGTTTTATCCACGACTCACGTGATTAAGGATTCATTTTATAGTGAGATTAAAGGTACATAAATTAATTACTTTTGTTTCTATTTGTATATAGTTTTTATGATTTTCATTTTATTTTTAAACATATGTACTCCCTTAAAATGAATAATTGTAGCCAAAAAAAAGTGAAAAGAAAGACAATTCCATTAGAAACAAAAAATCTAATATTAAATAGACTAGCAGATGGTGAACCAATTCATCACAAGAAGATGCGCGTTAAGGATTACGACGACTAGCAGTGAATTATGTAATGTGCATTTTGAAAACTTCTCCATGTATACAATGAAAAATTAAATGCTTTTATAATGTGTAATTTAATTATTTATTTTGTTTGGAAGCACTTTCTCATGTATTTCGTAAATAATTGACGTATTTTCTAAGTGCGACTTTTTTTATGCGGTCCCTCTCCGCCGCATAAAAAAAAATTTCTGTAGTATGTCGTACAAAGTTGTTTATTATATGTAGTATTTATGAAATTTCCGAATATTTTTTTGTGCGGTTTCTTTTATGCGGTCCCTATCTACCGCATAAAAACAGGTTTTACTGTATCTCTAATTTCTGAAGGTGTGAAAAAAAATTTTTTACGCAGTTTATTACGAGGTAGAGCTGTATATGTAACAAGATCGTGAAAAGTAGTCCAGTGAGATTATGTATGAATAAGGATATTTTAATATCATGTTTGATAGTAACCTGTTGTGGCACACTGGTGCGAATTCGAATCAGCAAAAATTCCATGTGCTGAGTATTCTCAAAATTTTTCTTTCTTTAAGTAACATTCGTGGAAAACAAAACTTGCAAAGGAATGTGGGTACCACCAGTCGATCCCTGAAGAAATTTGCTATCAAAAACATACGTTTTATTTAAACGTTACTATTTGTTTCTAATAGTTACAAAACATCAATGTTTGAAAATCCCGATTGCACTATGTGGTGCTGGAATGAAATATGCTTACCGCGGATTAGGCGAACTAACCCATACCCATTAAAATTCAGCCTACAGATATGTATATGTGCTTTGATTAAATTTCTCAACTGAAGTACATTCCCAAACTACGTCACCTACTACAAGAAAACGATGACTGATCCACGAACACGAGAAGCAATAGGAACTAACCTTGTCCACTACAAAAACTAATTAGTGCAGCGCTTAAACACTGCCAGGCAACTGTGGTCCACATTTTAGTGAGCACATTAAACCAGAACTCGGAGAGCGTTCGTAATGGTTCGGCCACGGACACGAACGAATGCGAGTCGACAGGATTCATTCTGGCACGCTCAGAGCCATAAAACGTGGCGTGCCGTCGTCGTCGTCGTCGTTGTAGACGAGCGCACCGGTGAAACACAGAAATAAACCCGTCGTGTTCCCGGCCGAGTAGTCTCCGTTCGAAACGAACCGGGACGAAGACGTGTTCCCCTGAAACGGAACCAGGAACCAGGAATATACACGATTGTAAGGTAACAACCGCGAGAACATCCTGCGTTCGCGGTTTTCACGGGACACACGCCATCGATATTTCCCATGCGTGGCGAACGGGGGCCCTCTGGAAGATTTTACGCGACCCGATGAGAAAGTTCATCCCCCTGACGAAACGGGCGAACCACGAATCACAACGTGCGAGCTTCGAATCGCAACGAGTAGAACCGCCACGACTGGCAACGGGTGGAACCTCTGGATCGATCACTAATTATCTCTCGTCGGATCGACGACCTTTGCCCTCACGTGTGCCCCGGAGTCGAGATCTTTCCCTCTCGGATAATTATCCTCGACGAGCAGTTCCGTAAATAAAATTTCCGGAATCGTCGGTTGATCGAGTGTTGCGACTTCCGCCCGAGCGACGCAAACTTCTCCCCGAGTAGGTTGGTATCGCAGCTTTCGTCGGAGAGCTTTACCTCCGAAGGTAAAACTGGCTTTCGAGCGATTTGGAATCGGTCAATAAGTGAGTGACTCACCCTCCAATTGCCGTCGATTTGGACGGTGAGTCACTGTTCTCTTTCCATAAAAAGCGTCGACGATCAAAATCGCCGAATCAGCAGAAACGTATAGACCATTTCACGGTTATCGCGGAGAAATAATTGAAAGTACATAAATAACTCGGTGGTGGTATTCTCGGAGTCGGGAAAGAGAGGGAGAAAATCGTCGGAAAGATTGAAATGATACACAGGCTGGTAAACACAGTGGATTTTTTTCAAATTTGTCTCGTGATCGTACGAGTAGATCTGCGTGCAGCTTTACGGGCTTGCACGATGTATGTATGTACATTCACCCGGGACGGGGAGTAGAAAAGAGCAAATCTCGGGGACGGCTTTAAACGGCACACGACTCGTTGACTTGACCGAGTGCCGCCGGTCTATACCGATCCTCCTCTGCCGGTGTCTCCACTGTTCCGTTTCTCTTGTTGTCATTGGAATAAGAATATCCGGGACGCACAAAGGCGTTTTGGGTGAATGGGCCCTGACGTAACTCTTTTGTCTCGAACACGGGCCGCTGGTACGCGACTCTGTCCCGTTCGTATTCCAAACCCCCCCTGTTCCCATCCTGTTTCCACCAACCCCCCTCGACACCCTACCCACGGTCGCCTCTGGGCCACCGATGCGCGCAATGGGACGAGAAACAATGGTTTCCCGGTACAATGGCTCGCAATGTGAGTGATGCGAAAGATGCCATTGTAGCCGTGGCTACGGAACGTGGCATTGTTAACCTTCGATGGCACAACCTCCTTTTCTAGCTTACCGACCTGCTGCGTTTTCTTGGAAGCCGTGTGTCGCTTGCCAAACTGTCGTAATTCCTGTCCTCCCTCGCCCCTGACTAGAGCTGGTGTTCACGCGAGAACTCGTCGATCAAACCGCTTTCGGTAGAAGTTTGTCGATAGTTTTGGTACGTGAATGGATCCGATCAGTTCTCGTTACTTTACGCATTCTTGTGGTCCAGACTTTCATTAGAAGTATATAAAGAATGGGATTGAGAAAATCATCGATAGATGTCTCCACTAGAATTCGGTTTCCATTCAGACTCCGATCCTTCGAGAGAGTTTTCTTTTCTGTATCACAAGCTCCACCGTAATCAAAGAACAAGCTATCGTCTACTATCAATTCCATCCCCCTTTTCTTGTATTATACCCTGATTCTCCTCGAGCCCTCTATATCCCAGTGAATTTCTTCGCGCCCACCTCCACGGACAATGGATGCGGTGAGAGCAACCAGCGGCGCGCGTACTCAGCGAATTTTCAATCTCGCGTATTCGCGTGTTCCAGGTGGCGGGCCCGGTTATTTATGGTGCTCGTCTATAAAATTCGAGCCCCGCGAGAAGAAATACACGTCCGGGTGAAAGTCGTGCAAAAGAAACTCACGAAATTCTCGATAGATAAGCGGAGGGACGACGGGTGAGGTTGGCTAGCTCAGGGAACAAGAAAAAGGACGGTAGATAGAGAGATTGTAGGCAATACACGCGACACACACACACAGAGACACGCCAAGGAGGGATTGTGAAACGTACATATAGTATACGTGGGTACCAATACACACGCCATAAAATATCGCGACGGGCTGAGTGTGTCGTAATACGGGACGTGAAGTGGAAGCGCCAACTCGTGTATAAGGAGAAAACAAAAATATCACCCGATGCCGCCTGCGACTGTCATGAGCGGGTATAATTCATGCGCAGGAAAAGTTTCGCATCGGTAGTACACAGCCCGGGGACGGGTTCTTGTCGTCGGAGGATCATTGAAGCTTTTACGCGAGTTTCACGCATGCTCGTAAAACAGGGTAGTCTGCGCGACACAACATCGTTAAAAACTCGGTGATTTTGTGTACAGATCGGTAAACAAACCACCGGTGAGAAATGCTGAAGAGCACTGTGTGGGGCTGTCGAGTGTCGCGACAATGCGAATAAACGGGCGTCGCGAAAGGTGGTCCACGGTGGTCCTTGGGCGTTACAAGTCGAGACGAAATATTAATGCCTTAAGTATGGAGAAGGAAGTCGCTCGTGTACAGTTTGATGTCACAAAAGTGGCCATTGTGTTACTTCAGTTGAATAATATTGTAAGGAACTTTTTTGGTTTTAATTAAATTTAAAAATTGGCATCTTAGGCTAGCTTTTTAAGTCAAATATTCTACAGAAGGTTGTGCGACAATTATTTCCCTGTTTAAGGGGTTCAATTGAAGAAGGTTAAGAAAAAGTGAACGGAATGGATGGTGAAAGGTCCATGGCTAATCCACTTGTCATTGAAAATTGTAATGCATATTTTTTGTTAACTCTCCACGAATGTAATCAGTGGACTGGAAAAAATCGTGCTGTCAAGTCCAAGAGCGATCTGCTTTGGAGTACAACAAAGATTGGATTTCTTTTTCATCATCAAAATAGACGTATTGTCGTATTGCCATTACTATATTACAAACGACTTTTGTTTGTCTAAATTCGTCAGCTAATATCTGCTTAACCGTAACTAATTTCTAATGAAATAAATAAAGATTTCAGAACAGCGATGACGGCGGAACGAAAAGTTTAGTAATTCGAGAAACTATAGATTCATGAAAAATCCGCGTAATCGAAACGATGAAAGATTCAATCCAGGATACATATACACGTATACTTTATAATCGATATGAAAATATTTGTCCGCGATTGAGCTGCCGTAGTCGATATACCGTCAGTATATCGCGAGTTAATCGACCGGCCGAAAACAATGCCGCGAAAATATTTATACCCAGGATGGACACTGGCCGCGGGTCAGTCAATTATTCAACGTGGTGAGTTATTTACGAGAAAGTATTTCCATGCTCGACGATTCGCAAGAAGCGTCAGGATGGGGGGAGGGGATTGAATTGGCCCGATCGTATACGCGCGCGGTAACTCGCATATTGCAGGGCTGCTGGCGAATCCGCTTAACGTATCAGGAAATGCATAATTCATCGCGTGTCGATACGTGGGACGTATTTCAGTAATTGCATCAGGTGTTAGATGAAAGGAAACTTCAGCAAGGTCGCCCGGCGTCTTACATTCGTTATTTTCATCGCGCGGTTCTTTCCTGACGCGCGTTCTTCTGTGGTCTCTGTAATTATTGTAATTATCCCCAACAGTCGCCAGTCTTCTAAGAATCGAAAGCTATTAATAGAATTGGAACATAACAGATAGATCGATGTCGTGTTTCGATTAACATTTAACTTCTTATTGGAAAAGTACTGCGACTTGCACGAAGACACCGGAAATGTATGCGGTTTGGAGATAACTACATCGATAATTTGGAGCCATTCTGATCTCTGGATGCAACGAATATGTTGTGTCACATTAATCGTGAGTCTGTTCGAAATTGAAGGTTAGTTTTGCGTTCAATCCGTAAGGCTTTTCGAACGAAATTCCTCTGTCAACGTACGCGCCGAAAATCGTCCGAGTTACATAGGTTTCGACGGTGCGGCGCATCAAACGCTCGTTTCGTCGCCAACGACGATAATTACCGGCGAAACGGGATCGTGTAAAGTTCAGAATACAAGAATATACAGGGGAGCACCTGTCGAATCGCATTATCGGTCACGCGAGCAACGCTGTCGTGTTGTCGATGTGACCCAGCCATCTGTTCGCCTATCGGATGACGCTGTCGATGTACATCATCGTGTTACTTACGGAATGATCGCCAAAATGGTCGGGAAAACACCATATTATTTCAGTTGTTGCCACTTTATCGAAGACTTTGATGTGCACAGGCTATCTTAGGAACTGTTAAATTTATTCATTTTGTAATTACCATTTGTTGTGGATAACACAAATACTGGAAGACTGGCATTGTTATATCAGAGTTAAAAATACCGATGAATGTTAAACGATGAAGTTAAAGACTGATATCTTATAAGAATTTAGAAAAAAAAGTGGAGTTAATCCCAACGTAATTGTATGTAGAGAATCTTCTAGACTTGCAAGATTACCTACTTACATGATAAGTGAGTGATTTGCATAAAAGTTATTTAAAGGTTGGTGACAATTCCATTGTAACACCGTGGACAGGTCATTCAAGTTATCGAAAATTTAAAGACCCAGTACTTCTGTATAAGAATTCGACCTTTGAATTGATTAATAAGATAAATGAAGGAGTAAGTACTCAATGTAGAAGTACACGTACACTTCTATCAACATATTGGTTAATGCTATCGAACACTGTTGAAGCGTCGAAGTCACGACTAAAGAGGCCAGCATGGTAAATGGACGCAATCAGAAAGATTGTAATCGATGGCAACAGAAGCGAGAGTCGAGCGATCATTGAAAAAGTACGACATCCGGCTGGAGGGGAGCCGGGAGCGTGATGTATTTCTTGGCCGATAATAAAAACAAGCCGATCGTACGGGTAATTAACGAGAAAGAGGAGAAAGCGGGTAAAGTGCCGGGCGGTTTTCCACTGGAAACCCTTCGAGACGTTCAATTAGGCACCGCGCCAAACTAAACCCAGGGCTAACAATGTTGCGCAGGTCAAATGTCGAGTGCCAAGCGACAAACCGAGATTTCCTCGCCATAAATTTTCCCCCAGCGGGCTAACGATCAGATACGCTATCGGTAATTAAACCGACGATAATTGAATGGCATAACATAAACACTCGATAAACCACGATATAGGAAAGAGCGGATTGAAAGAAACGCTCGACGCTTTCTCGACTGATTCTAAATGTCTTCGTAATTAGCTTTCTGACCTTGCGAGTGTATTAGTTGTCGATCGCCTCAACCGTCGAAGTAGTTTATGAACTTCTACATTACAATTAGCGTGGCTAATGATGCGAAGGATAAATATCGGAAACTTGAATGTCTGGTATTAACGTGAAAAATACTGAGTGTTTCTGGAAGGATATAAGCAATTTGTGATATCATTTAATATTTAATAAATACTTGGAAAATTTTGATGGATTAGAAAGAATATGTTGGATAATTGGAAGTACACGTTTCCATGCCGGGATTCAAACAATATGAATCAAAGGAATTGAAACTAAAGTACCACGCAAGACTATTTTAAAAATCTATTGTGTACCGTATTATACTTCAGTTTCTATCTGCTTGCACTATCCATTATCTGGAAGATGTTATATAAATCGAAACTTATCAGTTATCGGTAACTTATCAATAATGGTCAATGGTACCTGTATGTACTGATTGACGTCAGTACGAAAGCGATTTTTCAGAAGTTTTCTAGCAACTCATAGATTTTTCTTCGTGTCTGATAACAATTTACTATGTTGACACGAATGAGCAATGTATGTTTTGGTATTCTTACGTTTACAGTACTTAACTCGTCTTATACACGACTTATCAAAAGAAAATACCTTACAAAAAGTTTGAAATGGATTATCTCAGGCAAAAAACAATATCAACATAGTTGTAACGGAAGAAGTAAACAGTATCGCGCCACTAACTTGTGCAATTAAATCTCTCAACCTAGAACTATATTGTAGAAACAAATATTTTTTTAATAGTCAGAATACGTTCTTACGAGACTATAAAAATGAGTGAAACTAAATGGAATTTGATAATTAATTCATTTTCACTAAATGAACCACGTTACAATGTTTTGCAGCAACCAGTATGTATACTTTGATGACATAATCAAAATGAATGAAATTGCTACGACTCGTGGAGATATAATTAAAGAGATAAAAAAGATGCAAATTTATTTGAGAGCTCGCAATCGTGATAATAAACCGTTAAGGCGAAACGTCACGCGGGCACACGGTGCAACCAGTGACGTCACTCATGCCATTTTAACGAAGCGAGGAAACTGTTGTACTCCGGCTGAGATATTGAATGGGGAACAAGTACGTCCCTCCTGCCTTCCCCGACCACTGGAAGGTCATTGCACACTCGTAAACAAACAGGACGCGCCGTCTATAGTACGCTCGGCCGCGTCACTGAACGTACACACCGATCTAATACCTTGGCTCAAGGTCGTCCAGTTATAATGGCCAGCTGCATATCGGTAATCGATTTAAATAGAGCTCGACCGAAAAATCGAGACGAAAACCACGATCAAATTAAAATATATTCCTTCAAACATTATATCGGAGGATCAATATCCATCGCAAAACATCTTATTAACACACGCAATGTGAAATTACATATTTTCATTTAGATTGTTGCCTGTTATTTCTTTAATTGTATAGAAAGCATTAAAAAAACAATTATGAGTAAGTGTTTCGCTCCGAAAGATGAAGTAATTAAATCCCAGCAATCGGTGAGTTAAAGTTTAAGCGTTATACGCTCTAATGGAATTCGTAGAAATAATTTCATTCCTTCACGCTATTGAACTCGATATCGTACACCGACATAGATTACTACGCTGACCGTTAGAAATTCAAATATGGTGGTCGAGGTTACGGCGGGACGGCTTTTCGCGTTCGAAATTCACGGTCGACGTTCCGAACGCCGGTTAGCGTGTCGTAACACTCGTAACGCGAGATGCTTCCTTTTCGGCTTGACGTCCCGTCGTGTTTCAGCGCGAAAGGGAGGCAAAATTGCTTGACGTACGCTCGCAAAACTTGGCCGAAAGTAAATGAAAAATATATTCTTACCTGTTGCCAATGATCCTCGAGCGATGGCTGGGCCGAAAAGTATCCGGTGTCGTGTATGTCCTGCAACTCCCTAAATATGTTCCCACTCGGCAGGATATCCATGGTTACTCCGTTGATCCGTTCGTAACTGATTGAACTCGGCACAGAGAGAATTCGAACGAAAAACGATAACTGAAACGATGTCGAACGCAACCGGACGAGGAACAAACCAAATAAAACCGTACCGCGATGGTAGCAGTTACACAAGGAGGACTTAGATGGTAACGCAACGCGGTCACTAACTGCACGCCGATACGCGGCTCGCGGCTTTAACGCACGCACGTACACGCAGCAGGTAGTAGCACGCACACGTGCTTATCATCGAAGAAACACCGACACGGTCACGACGACGACGTCACCGTGGGCAGGATGACCAACAAAGATAGAGACAGAGAGAGAGAGGAGCCTACGATCCACACGGGTAGCTCTCTGATGTGCACGAAGAGAACGAGAGAGGGACGAGCCGGCTAACCGCTTCCTTTTTCCGCGCGCGCACAGACACCACCAAACACCGTTGGTTCAAACCGTGAGACCAATCACTCTTTCTTTCTCTAGCTCGTTGCAGCGCTACCGGCGTTCTACTGTTGCTGCCAGCCCGGCGCTAGTACAATCGTTGGAAAAGCACGCGGCACTGCACGAACACGATACCGACCAACGGGGAGGGGGAGGAGGAGACAGAGAAACTCACTGGAACGACGTTGTTGGTTGCGCGACTCGACGCTCTGTCTGTTCTTGATAGCGTCGCGTACACGAGACACGCGCGACAGTATCCATCATACGTGGAACGGTGACAACCGAGAAACCTCGTAGCCACGGAACACGAAACGTCAAAACGCCGGCCGGAGTCGTCGCGACCCGTTATCTGTTCGATTCATTCGACTTCTCGCTTATCCTTCTCTCTCTCTTCCCTTCGTCTTCTTTCTCGATTTAACTCGATCTGTTTTTCTTCGATTTCTCGAAGAACTATCTTCAATCCGTTACTTCAAGCTCCACTAGGATAGGTGTATCACCACAGGGGATCCGACCAAACGCTTCAAATCCACCTCGCGTCCGTTCCCTCTCCGAGAAACTCGTGTACATACACACTGACGAGAAACACACGCGGCTCGGCCGTCAACTACCGGCTTTTTTCCCGCGACACTTCCATACGCGGCGTCCGCGTCACCTGTTTCGATCGTGCCGGTCACCACGATCCAGAGACAGATTATACGTCGCTGGGTATCTCGACCACGAAGAAACACCTACGAGATATTTAACACTCCGCAGGGAGCGACGATATCCCCGACGGTTAATGCGTACAGACTCTTCCGCGCGAGCGCCGAAGAGTGACTGACGTTCCCTTGCCATAACTGTGCGCGAGGAGGCCCGAACGCCGCCGAGAAGGACCGAGCGCGCGCTCGCTGCCGGCGACGCGTACCGCGGCCGGCGACCGTTTCGCGTCGTGGCAGCACCGCTCGGTGGCGTCGCGACGCCGTTTCCCCTACGCTTTTCCTATACAGTCCCCGAACGATTCTCCGTCTCGCGTGCCATTCTCCTTTCGACGTATTCTTGATCGAAATAAGGATTATTACGCTCGCGGTGATTCCTCGGAAGAATCCTGGTTGCGCTGAGTAATAGTGAATGCCGGTATGTAAATTACTTTCCTTAAGAAATTTACATTTTTGCTATGCGACCATAGATGGAGAACAGTTTCGAATCCGTTAAAATGCATATGTAATAATCACAAAAATAGTAACTTGAATAGATTTCTTGAAAAGAAATTGCACACTGGTACTCGCTGGCATGGAACGTTATTTTGTCAGTAAATACAGGATGTTCCCAATTTTTAAGCGACAGTCTAGTTCATATAGAATTCGTTAATATGAAGTGCATTTCATACTTCTTTATCACAAGCCTGCGATGAGGTGCCACTTGTCATGGAACATTTTATACCTGTCGGGCCACCAAACGAGACAAAGATTGTTTCGTTCTCATGTGCCTGAATCAGTAAACATTGAATACCGCGATTGCTTCGGAAATCCGATTCGCCATAATTCGCTCGTTTTGTTCAGCATTGGACGCGACGTCGAGCAAATAGTTATTTACAAATGAATAATCGGTCCGTGAGTCAAGGTGATGAACGCCTTGTGTCGCGGAGTACGTGATTCATGGATTCAGTGTGTCCGTTAAAAGCTGTTTTGTATATACGTTGGTACAGCACGCCAGAACGCCAGATTAGATACGTAAGCTGCATTTATGGCGAATGGAATTTGAAGACCGGCTCCAGTTATCAAGACTGTATGTACTTCGTTTCCGTTCGAGCTATCGTTGGTCGAGCTATCGCTGTGCAGCGCAGGGAACTTAACTGTCGGATTCGAAACGCTCGAATTTTTTATTCGGTTAACTTCACTTCTCACAGCGAAACACTTTTCGACCTTCCAACAAGAATAACGAATTTGCATGTCCAGTACTCGAACCTACGAAAGTATTCCTTGCGATCGATGCGTTCTCAGCGAGATCGGACGTTAACATGGCAAGCGAAATATCGGAACGATAAAATGAAGGCAGAGGTGCTTTCGAAGTGCATCAATATCGGTCGATCTCTGAAAAATAATCGTCTCGACTTACAAATGCCGCTAATACGTTCCTGATGAATTTCCAACGGCGCATCCCCCGGACCTGACCTCTCGTAACCTCTCCCGACTTTGATTCCGGTTTCCCGGGATACATTCGGCTCCCTCAGTGGGTTAAGATGCCCGGCACCATAAATATGGCGGTTGTTGTTGGATCCAAGCCCAGCCCTCGAAAGCTTTCTTGTACCGAGATACATAGGATCGTCGATTTTCGCCCGTTAGCCGGGGCTAGCGAACCGACAGAACGTTTGTTAGTCTGGAAAATAGTTGTACGGTGAATACAACCGTACGAAACGAGCACTCCGCCGCCGTTCTCTCGCCCTCGTTAATCCATTCTTCTCTCTCCCCTTCTCCACCCCGGCGGTTGTTCTTCCTATTTTCGTGCGTCTGTATGGGCGTGTGGATGCGCACACCCCGCGGAATTCCATCGCGATACGATGCGCCGGGGACGCGTGTTGATGAATTTAACGTTTTCGTTCGACAGCCGCCATTTCCTTTCACCCACTCTTGGCACGGGAAAACGTCGGAACAGCGGAGAAAAAACATAACCGTATCGCGTACACGAGATCTCCGGGGGCCGTTCTCCGCCCATCGTCTATTTCCGATAATATCTTACACGGATTCCCTCGTAACAACTGTTAACCCCTTTACCGTCGTTTTGTCAGCGTCCCGTATATAGCCGCGTTCGCTCGTTACGAGTATTTTCGGTCAGCGGGTCCGAGCTGCTGCGGCTGCTGCTCGGAAGGTCATCTTGGAGTACGATGACCCGATCGTTAACCCTCCTTCGACCGTCTGCTGTCACCAGGGTGCAATATCCGAGGATGTCCTGAAATTCTGTATCTTCCTCAGCTCCGTTATCCTCTTAGCGACCGGAAAAATTGTTCAACCCAGTTCTGCGTTTTATTTAATATCTCTGTATGGTATTCGAAATGATATCCGAGCGAATAGTAAAAGTTAAAATATATATTCGAGTAAAATCGTTGAAATATCAATGACAATTTCAAAATATGGTTTTATAATTTCTCAGAGAAGCGTATACCGTGTGTTTTACATTTGTGTGTACATCTGTGTGTTTTACATTACCGTGTCATAACATTTGATATTATTTTGGCAAATGAACGCCAATCGGTTTTGATAAAAGCAAGATCAATTCCCGGAATCTTCACAGGATCTATTCAGGATGCAATTATCCCGTGCTAAATTTCGTCTCGTCTCGCAATGCGAGTTTCAAGCGCCCAGCGTGCGCTCCAAGGTAAACCGTGATCGTAACGCGACGGGACAACATTCGGCGTACACCTGTGTCTGTACATATATACGTGTGTATTCTTCGGTCGCTCACGATTTTCACGATCGTGCGCGCTGTGCGCAAGAAACACCGTAAGAATGACGTAACACCGCGTTGCATAATGCCCACGGCAAAAGGCCTGCAGCGTACGCGCGTATAGTCGCAACTATTCGTGTCAACTGTTATTCTTCGAACGACCCTCGTGTTGGCCAGGCTGCTGTGCCGCCAGTGACTCGCATCCTTGAGGCCCAGGGAATTTATGGGACGAGGACGATGCACGCTGCTAAAACGTTAACGATCTCTTTCGGTCTACTACCGTCTCTCTAAAGGACTCTCGCGAAGGCGTACGGTGTACGTTAAGTCCCTTGGATGCCGTTTTGAATCTGTCGATCCGATGGACGTGTTTCGATTCGTGCACACGCGGCAACCACCATAAATCACGACGTGCAACGAATACCTTGTGCGACCAGATATCGAAATAAATTTTGCCCAAACGGGGAGAGTGGACGATCTCGAAACGTAACTCTATATAGATGGGTAAAGTCCATCTACTAATGAGCACCTACATGTGCACACGAAAGCCACGCGTAGTTGTCGCTATTTGATAACGTCGCCGTCTATTTAGTTGCCGCGTAACACTGTATTTGACTTGAACGGAACTTCCTCCAGGGGAATTACCGGTCCCGATTCTGCACAGGGAGAGAGTCTGTGTACTTGTTACGATTCGAAATGCGACGACGATTCCTGTGTCCCGGGGATGTGCGTACGTGGGAAAAATTCGATGTGACTTACGAACGTCAATGACGGTGGTGCAGTGAGTTTCAAGAGAAGGAATGTTTACCGCGATTGAAGAAGTTTTGTGAGATAAAAAAAAAATTGTACGGATAAAGACGAGGTGTATATGGGAACCAGCATTACAGAAACGACCCCTATAGTCGTAACGGGGACAAAGTGGTTTAAAGACCTAACACAAAACGGGCGCTGTTCAAAGAGACCCGGTGAAAATGCGTCGTATGAGGGTTTGACCGAGTGCAAAGGAACTTTAAATGATGTATGGGCCGATGAAACGTTTGTTAATGGGACGGAAATATTTCTGAGAAAACGATAGGTACAAATGTTAAGAAGAACATCGAGATATTTCGAGAATCGGTTTAATTCGATACGATTGATGGACGGGTAATGTGCTTGTATATTCACCGTGCCACTTAATGGCGTCTAAGGAAGAATCGAATTTTCTCCTTCTCAGCAGTTGCCGCATGCGCAAACTCAAATGGTTAACCGCGATTTCATGTCACTTCTCGGGAGTACACTTCCTGCCCTCGTGACTTTGCCCCGGTGGTCCATTAAAGCCTCGAGGAAGCAAGCTGGTCGCTGTGAACCGCAAAATCGTGCTATCTCGTGATGGCGTTTCCAGCTTCGGTTGTTCTGCCCTGCCCTGGGAAAACTTATAGGAATTACTTTACGAAAGAAAGGAACTGACGAATTATAAGGGGTGATTAATTGGGCATTGGTGTGGTCGGTTTCCTGGAACCACAGGAAGCTGATATTGTACACTTCGAAGGCTGTGCGAGTCTAATTTGAATTCTACTTACTGAGCATTGAGATGATTAACACATTATGGTATCATAAGAAAAGCTAAGTTCAATGAAACTATTAATGTAAAGATGGAAATGTACAATTTAAAGTGGTATATGATTCCCTAAATTATTTTTAATATTTAAAAGCTACGTTTATCTCGCTCAAACAACACGAAATCCCGGGAGTTATTCGTCTTAAGGCATCCAGTTTCACGATGAAACGATAATTTCCGGACCGTCTCTAAAGTTCAACTGCGCAGCTAAATAAAGTGCGACCTGTTTCGCGCATTCTTAAGGAGTAAATTACTAGCTGTTAGGGGGCGCAACATTGAATTCCGTTTTGCACGGATTGCCGGTTTAATAATTAAAAACTTAATCTAGTTTAATTGCCTTAACAAGTTCCCGTCGTACAACTCCCTTTATGCATAACGAACAACCCTGTCCTTTGCATAACTCCCGACAAATTCCCTATCTCGGTCGGGTCCCCTCTTTTTAGGGGTCGAGATTTCGCTGTCACAAAAAAGCGCCCCTCCGTAATCCCTGCACCTGAAAACCTGGCGCAGGTTCGAGTCGAATTAAAATCAGTGACGTGAAATCGCTGGTGCGAGAGTTTATTCCCCCTCCGTCTCGATCTTCTCCCGGACAATGTTTGCCCTACGGAGCTCATCTCCATTAAAATCACATAACATTTGTTAACCTCAGGTATCTAAGCGTACGGTTATACACACAGCCTTTTCTAGAATAGCCTCGGGACCTGTGACATTCTCGAGGGATCAGTGTCAATGAAGTGGGTCGAGGGAGACACAAAGTTCTAGGAGTGAAGGATTATAAATTACTTTTTTGCTTTCAGTCAGTACCTTTAATCCGTGAAGTTCTTTATTTATATTGTACGCAACAACAGGATAAATCACATGTAGGACAAGATAAGAAAATGTTAAATACTTCTATTTTGATACAAGATTCTATTCGCTCGAATCGAATAAGACCGTAATAATAAATGTAACTTTACGACTGGCTCGGATTACGGTATTCGGTTGCCACGGCCGTGAAAAACGAGGTGTGTCCATTTTTCTGCCGCGTTAATACGAAGATATGGACTCTACGCGATATATCAGCGAATATTCCTGGCCCCGAACCTTATCCCCTTTATTCGAGTCGTGGCACGCGTAGGTACACAATTCGCCCACCGCGAAAGCGCTCGTCACATGGGACGTGCTTAGTTTTCTACCGGCAACACGGCCACGCTTGTGACCAGGATCGTTCATCCCCGTAGCTGAAGGTTAAATCCAACGCAAACAGTCCTTGGAAAAGTCGACCGGAATCTGATTGATAGAAAATCTCTGTTCCGCTCGTTTGTTTCCCCTTGACTTTCAACATTCTCCAAGTACAGTCCACCCTTGTGCAATTAACTGCACACGTATGTAGCTACAAAGAATTGATAAATTCATAACACTCTAGTTATATTGGCTGCATTTCACTGAAAACAAAGATGCAACATCGTGTCCGAGAACTCCCGAGTTCAAAAATAAAAAAAAAAACGAGCTCCTCATAATCCATCCTTTTTTTATTTTTGATCTCACGTCGTATCTACATCTAGGTAATTAGCAACGTTAATATTTGGTGACTCTAGTGTAGAGTAATCAAATTTTATGGCACAGGTCTGGGACTGTAGGACTGTTCAAGCTGTTTTCTACGTGATCTTGCGATGTTAATGTTTGCTCCACAATCACGACAAACAACCTACTGTACGGAAACAGGAGATTCCTTACTCAGAGGAGCAAACATGGACTCCCTTTTTTTTATTCACTTTCAATCAACCCGACTACGTCAACGAAAGTCTTCAACGTATTCATAGGGGAAAAAACCGTTCGCGAGGAAGGCGCGTGTTTAAATACCCAGGGAATTAATTTCCAGAATACTCTCCAACTGCAACGCCACTCGTATTTTAAACGGTTTTTGCCGTAGCCCCCGACACGAGCAACGGGACGTCGTGCCAAGGTTTCTTTCCATTGGCGCTAAGAGTGGGGAGGGGGGTGGGGGTGGTGCACGAAATTTTGGAAGTAGCTCTAGATACGATGCCTCGCGGAGCCAAGAGGAATCCTTTATCCCGACTCGTTGTAAAGACGAACGGGCGAGCACGAAGCGTGGAAACGAGCGAAGGCGGCGGAAGGGGGTAGGGGTGTGCAAGGAGTGCGCGTGGCACGAAATTTCACTTAGGCTCTTGTCGGGGGTGACTTGCAGGGGTGAGTCACCGTGAATATCCCGAGCCCGGTGTATCGGGACAAGCTCCGTTAGACGTACGTTGTGTTCTCCTCATGTATATTTCGACGGTCTGCCGGGGCCAGAAGCGAGCCCGCCCCGGACTAGAAGAGCCTTCGCCTGTGATCCTTTCCAGGGTGAAAAAACACACCGGCAAGAAACCGCGCTTTAATGGACGAAACGAGTTTCCAGCCACACGGAGCAATATTGCTTCCGCCTTATTTTCCTCCACCCACCCTTAGTCCCGAGGCTGCCCTCTTTACGAGAACGCTCCTTGGTCCACGATGGAACAACACCGATCACGCTATACGTTCCTTCTTTCGTACCCATCCGTGCACACTCTGTATCCTTGCATCGTGTCGTTCTACGAGCAACATCGTGTTTCACGGTAATATAAAGTGTAATCATTGTTATCTATGGGGGCTAGATCGATTCAACGAGGGTGTATAATAAAATGTTTAGAAAGTTCAGTTGAGATGTAGACTAGTCTTGTCGTATGTAAAATAGCTAACAGACGCAAGACCCTATAATATCCGTGTTGAAGCGTCACGAGCTCCTTCGAGTTCGTATACTGTGGTTCCTACCCTCCGCGATCGAGACGGGGCAACTTTCCTACGGAAGGGAAAAAAAACACAAGAAGGAAGAGACTAACTTCATTTAGCCGCGAAATAGGCATTCCACCGACAGTGATTGAGCGACACTTAGAGGGTTGTGAAGGAAACGCTGAATAACAGGTTCTTCCACGGAAACCGAGGTCTTCCTCCTTGGGGACGCTTGAAAACACATTGCCCGTAGTTGTGACCTTATTGGCCACGGTCGTCCTGTACTTCGTACCGTTTCTCGATGCGTTAGACCGTACATGCGGTTTCGACTTGTGGAAATTATCCTGCTTTCGTTGCGCATTATGCAAATGGTGGACCGTAAATGCGGGAAGAGACGAGGAACGTGTAGCATCGACCGGCAACATTGGAGGCACAATGTGGAATGACGTTACATCTTGCGGCGTGACTCTTACTTAGTCACGGGAAGAGGATCGATTTAACGATCATGATAGCCGATTCGGTGATGATTCATCGATACCTTGGAACATGTGGATTGTGATTGAGCATGTTCCGGCAGTAACCAGAGTTCGGATATTTAAACGTCTCGACGTTCGTTGACAGCACTGCAGCTTTGTGCAAGATGTGTCTATAGATTCATTAACGATACGTGTATAGTGTCCGTTAATGATTTCTATTGGACGTGCAACTTAGCTTTCCGCCAGTCAGAATGTAAACATAAGGTCGGACGTCTGTGTTGTTCTTTCTATAAGAATCTTTAACGAGCTAATAATACGTATTGATGAAATTTTTCTTCCTACAATGAACGTCGTGCGTAAAATGACAAGTGATATTGATTAGTTTTACGCTCGCGATACAAAGGCAGAAGTTAACCGGATGAAACAGGCAGAATGTAGGGGAACAAGAGGAAAGAAGGACGAGATAATGGAAATTTTTCCTCGTGTACAGGAAGGCCCATACCGCTAACTGACTTCGAAAGAGTTAAACTTTATCACCGGCATGGAAAGAGAGAAAGAGAGAGAGGAAGAAGCGTCCCGGAGGACGGGAATTCGTCCTAGCCCTTGGAACCGAGTCTCTTTGTTCCAATTATCGCGGTTCTCCGTTGACCAACCGTGCTTGCCCACCGACGCTATTTGACCTTTTCCGCTTCCGGTTAACCGCACGGCGGAAGCGGTTATTCTTTTTTCCTCTGGCACGATTTTCTCGTGTTCACAGGTGCTTGAACATTCGTTACGTGGCAATCCGCTTGGTAACGATTACGTCCAGCAGGATCTTTTATAATCGATGGCCCTCTAGACACCAAAATCTGCTTTAAGGAAGAGTAAAGAATGTCATCGGTCGATATTGACAAAATCTCTAATATGTAATAGTATTACGCTAAACACGTGAAGTTGACCAACAAGTACGGAAAAAGGAATGTTTATACATACGTGTAGTAAAATGTGAAGGTAAGAAAGGTTACAAATCGTAAAGTTCACGCTAAGCAAAAGGAGAGCCGATACCCGAAAGCACTGCAACGATTTCCTGAACCTACATTTTCCACGCGATTGACTCCGGGTCGATGCTATCTACCTGCTTCCCGATTACAACAATGCTCCCTTCAACAGGCTCAAGCACGCGTGCACTCGTGCCCCCTCTCTCAACTAGCAATTATCTCGACACGCTTCAGGAAGGATCGTTCTCGAGGGGTGCGAAACGGCGATCCTGTTCGTCGTTCGTGTCCCGATCGGCTTCCTGGGGTTCATGTGTGTGTGTGTGTGTGTGTGTGTGTCTGCGTGTGCCCAGTTCCATGCTCGAAAAACACGCTCCAAAGGGCGGTACCGAGGCCGATCGTTCCGCAAGCTGGAAAAGGGATTGGAGGCTCGAACCCCTGGGGGAGAAAGACAGGTTCGGCAAGGGTGGTGGGGGCGCTGGGGTATCCGAAGAGCGGGGTTGAACGTGGCTGACGGTATACGAAGTCGCGTTGAGCCAGATGGATCGGCGATCGTTTGTCGTTCTTAACGCCACAGGGGGGCTCAACGCCGGCGTTGATATTCACCGACTGATGCCGGAAAAATTACCCGATTAGTTGGTACGACGCTTTCTACCCCTTACCTCCCTCGTGCTACTCCCGTGTTCCTCTACAACCGCACTTGCGCCCCCACCCACTTCTTCCTCGAGCGTACCTCGACCAATCTGGCCCAGTTCTCGACCCCGTCCTGACCTCCGTCGGTGCTGCTCCTAACAAACCTCCGTCGCGCGTAATGCGCCCTCATTAATTAGGATTTTCGTAGAGGGAGAAATTAACGCGAACCGGCTAAAACCGCGGAGGCGGGGTAGTGATTTGTATCGCAGGCCCCCGTCACGACGCCCGGGAGTTAGTTCCACTTGGTATAATACTCCTCTTCCCACACCCGGGTTGATTCTACCTTCGGACGAAATTGTTGCGTGAAATTCTCCTCTATATCTTCGCCCACTCCCGGTTTTCGCTCGTGACACGAGTGTGCTGGTTACTCAACTAGGAGAACAAAAAAGTAACCCGCAGGAAGAGTGGATAATATTTGAAAAATTCCTGGCTAGATACGAGCTACTTTCATCTTTGATAATGTAACGGACAGGATACATGAATGTGGGCCGAGGGTGGGCGGCGTGGGAGGGCGGTAAGAGTGGCTTAGGGGCTCTTAATAATTCGGATGCACCGAAGTGCCTCGTACGTACCTCGCCTTGCCCCCTTCATATACATATATCTGCAGACACTTAGCGACCGTATAAGCTCAGCGGTCTTGGGGGTGGCTGCTGGGAGGGTCTGAGAGGAGGCGACGGGTGAAGCACGTAAATTCGCGCTATGACTGCCGCGCCGCTACAAGACTTTTATCGTGCAGAAACATTTACCCGCGCACACGGCATTTGCATGCAAACGCGATCGCGTCCCATCTTTTGCGTTCCTCGCTTCCCTGCTCGCGAAGGTCAACGCGTTACGTCCCCCTTCCACCGTGGTGTCCCTTCCGACACTCCTTGTCCTCGTTCTTTGAAAATTAGCCCACCTTCTTCTGTCGCGATACTTATCTCTTTCTTTTACCTCTTATACTGCTCCGACTTCTTTCATACTTTCTGGTAACTTTTTTTTTGGCAGATTTGTCGACGGTGCTGTATTTATATGATGAGGCGAAGCGTTATGCTTGTTGAGGTTTAGAGAATTCACGTGAGATTGAAAAGATCAAAAGTCAATTATCAAAAGGATATTTACGATTTATTCTCTATACGACCATGTTGCGCATGGTACTGTAGATTGGGGTAACTTTGACTCACAATTACTTAGGGATAAGTTTGTTCCAAAGTCAGAAAATTATCATTTTCGATTTTGATGATCCTTTGGAGATATTTTTATGTGAAATAACTTTTCACGTAACTATCAACTTAATTTAAATAATCATTTTCTGACTTGGTATAAAGTTACCCCAAGTTACGATATCCCCAGTTGTACAGTTATGGGCCCAGAACAGAGATCGAAAAGGGAGCACTCTATTCAACTAATTTCATTTAACGACATATCTCAGAGAAGACTATAGAACGCCTGTTAAAAACTATAATTTCGACTATATCTAATACACAACTACATTTTTCACTCTTCCACGTTTTTATGTCCGTTATGTGGGGGAAAAAACCCGGGCAAAAGGAATTGCTGTCACTTGGTCACAGTTGCAACTCTACATTCCGTATACATATTTGTTACTCCTCTATACACGCTGTTCGGCGACGTATCAACAGGTTTTGGGGGAGAGGGTGCGGGAGATCCGTCCGCGATATTCCAGGGAAATCGTCTCCATTTATTTTTGCATGCCGCGAAATAGTCGTCGAGCCCGATAAATCTTAAAACGAAACGCTGATCACGAATTATCGACTTCGCTTCTTTTTTTCACGCGACAAACGCGATCCGTCTCGCCCTCCACTCCGGCCAGAGGGGACAGGCGGGCGATAAAACATAATAGGGGATGTTGCCGAACGGAAACGAGAACTCGGGCTGGCTGGATAGATATCGAACGCTCTTTATCGTTTTCGTTCCTTTCGATCTGTCCCTGTCGTACACAAATTTATGTAAAAATACCTTTCAGCCGAAGTACGTAAAAAGAACGGAAAAGAGCCGTGCAATTTCGCGAATGAGAAGCATCGTCACACGAGCACACCCGGATATTACGTCGGGAAAGGGGACTCTTAGACTTTAATAAACTATCAAACTATCAAACTTTCCGGTTACAAAGAAGTTTCTATAGGAGAGAGAGAAGAGAGAGAGAGAAAAAAAAAAGAAAGAACGACTGTAGATAATCGTCTCTAACAAAGTCAGAACGTCGCACATTGAACTGGGAACTTCCGCCGTACGGAATGCACCGCCGCCGGCCGGGAAGTTCTCGTAATTTCATGAGACGAGGAAAACAAATTTTCCAATAATGGCACTTGTCACGGCCATTAAGTACGACGGAAAATAGAGGAGCAGCGGGAAAACGGAGGAAAAGGGACAGAGCCATAAGGAGGGCCGCGGGAACTTCGTCAGTGACGTATTAGAGGACGAGGGATGTTTCTCAACTCGGAGGGGTCTGGTCTTTTTCTCTCTCTCTCTCTCTCCCTGTCTCTCTATCTCTCTATGCCTCGCTGTTGGAAAGTCTGGTTGGATATGCATAGCGCCGCGGTCATTTGTAACGCTGAGCCCCTCTGGCGCATCTAAGGGAGCTTTTCGCGGCGTTGACCCCTACCCAACCCCCAGGCCCCCTCTCGGTTGTTCTTCCCGTCTCCCTTCCAGACCACCGCCAACACCATCAGCCTGCTTTTCTTTCGCGATGGGGTTGACGTCACGCGGGAAAGCGACGTATCACCCGCCGGCAGTCATCCGGCGGCTCGCAAAACCTTTCTGACACGACGTGACTCGCGATGTTAACCGGAGACACCGGGGAACGGACCGACGGGGGTGGAAATAAAGAAAGGAAGCCAGAGAAAGAAACTGCGATACCCAGAGCACCGGGCTTGACGGAGGGGAGGAGAGAAGAGAAAGAAGTGGAGGGAGACGAGTGGAAGACAAAGAAACACGAGTTTGCCGCATCCCGACCTGCCGTTTCCCAGGTCGTCCAGTTCGGCGCTGAGAAAAGAACCAACCCCCCGTTTTCCGTCCTTGCCAGTCTCCTTACCCTCCTCTCCTTGGCTCGTACATCCGGCGATCTCATTGCGTCGGACAGAAAACGTGTCTCGCGAAGATAATGAAGCTGACGAGGGGAAAAAGTTACACCTGGCCGCCGAGAAAAGCAAATGGAAAAATGCGCTCGCCGTTCTGGCGGGCATTAAACGCGTGGGCTGTTATCGTGTCCTTGTCGTGCGTCGCGGAAATAAGTATGGTACTACGTTGTGCTACAGACGGGATTTTTCCGTTTCTAATTAGAACGTAACTAACTTGACGGTTTTAGTCTTCATGTTATTGTAAGCATAAAATTTTACACAAAACGAAATTGCGATCTAAGTTTCCAGGGATATAAGTCGCTTATAAATTGTAGACAAGTTACGGTTTACAGCGACCGCGATTAATGAGCTTATAATGACCTCAGTTAAGATAAGTACTTTAGAGCATGAAGGATCATATTCGATCTCGGTTATTTTATACAATAGATATTGAATGGAGTACAGAAAACGTTTTACAATACCATTGTCCAAATCCAGAGAACGAAGCATCAATGGATACTTACTCTTCTTGTTACCATAAAAATGATTTATTGTTATTTTAATAACAGATAACAATTTTGCAGTGTGTGTCATTAATAAAACAAAAAGTACCATTGTCATTTAACTGTTCGTGTTACATAAGACAACCAGTACAAATAATTTTCTTTAATTTTCTATACAAACGCTAGCGCTTTCATTGTGATAACTAAACGCAGTTTCTCGCGATTCACGGTCCGTCATTCGAATTTCCGTACCCCAACAGTTGACGTGTAAATTACAATAACGGTAATAAAAAAATCCTCGTCTTAAGTAATTATATCCGCATTATCTCTGATCCATTACTACCGTAATGAAGCTAAAGTGCCCTCATAAAATTCAGCCGCCAGTAATTAACCCGGGCCATCCGCAATTACCATTACCGTTTCAAAATCGCCGAGATAATACGTTTCGAATAAACCGATTACTTAAAAAAAAAAATATGACCTCTGGAACCGTTTCTCCCCTTTACATAGGTATAATGATACCTCAGCGTCGCGTAACCACCGTCTCCGCTCTATGCAACTTTGATAACCGAAGGATTGTCTTCCCTTTTGTAGCCGATAGCGCGTGGCCGGGGCTCTGCCTAGCTGAGCAGAACTCCGGGGCCATTTTAGGATTTTGAACGCGCCGCCAGAGGTCGAGGGCCCGTCGTTGGACCTTAGCAAAGCATTACGATAATCCTGTTGGACCTCTGGTGCCCAGGATTTAACTCCAGGCAAGGTGGCGATGGGGGAGGGCATTAAATTCACCCCCGTTCGGCTCGGAACTGTATGCAGGAAGAGGGGGGGAGGGTACAAGATCACAATCCAACCGATATTTTCTACGTCGAACGCGTTTGGATTTCAGTTCTCGTTGGCCTGCGTTGCCGGAGGGGCGCGCCGGTAGAAAGCAATCCTGAAAATATTTTTATTGCCGTGTCCGCGGATACGCCGTTGATAACAGGGGAAAGGGAAGTTACTATCGGATTCGCCTCTATTTTTATCCGTCAATATACCCTTTGTCGGAGATTCTGTTCCAGCAACCGGGATAAGTGCATCAATTCCTTAATTAGCCGTTGAACGTCGAGTAAGTGATATCGCGTGGTCGTTTTTAGTTGTGAATCGTTGTTTCTCTGTGTTCTTTGGAGATAGTTGAATTGTTGCATTGTGAAGTGTGGGCATATGCTGTGAATTGGCGAACGCTGTGATGCACCAATTTTTAGATTTTGGTTACCTTTATGACCTTTTCTCCCTGAACGAAGTTGACGTTTTGGTTGAGGGGTAACCTAAAAGTACTAAAATTATCGTACCCAAATTGGAAATTATTCTGGGGCTATATTACTCCATTTTTATAAGATGTTGGAACATGATTTTATGTTAGATTTAATCGTGTATCTGACGTTATACTACAATACACATGGTTTATGTATTTAGTTTCGAGGACTAGGATGTTGAAGGAAAACGTGTATAACTTAAATTAATATCTAATAATAATAGAGCCGATATAATGAAAGGATCGACTCTGTAACGCTTGCAATAATATTATGAAAAATGGTACGTAACAATGGTCAACGATATTAAAAGCATGATAAAACAGAAGATTTTTGGGGGATGATTGATCGGGACAGGGGAGTTTCGCGAAATTTCCCTCTAAGGAATTATATCGAACTAAGCTGGCGATTTTGAGTTGAACCTCGAGCCCCATTAATAACCGGGAGAATCGTAATACCGATAATTTTTCTGTTCGGGGTAGTGGCCCCTTTCAGCGAAAGAGTATTCATCCATATTCCACGCCGTCATAAAAGCCCCACACGCGCTTCTTCCGGGGATATTTTTCTTGGTGGCTTGCCAAGAAATGTCTCTTTCATTCCTCGTAAAGTTTGAGGAATATAAACGCGGCCCGCCGCAGTGCTGTGCTGAACGCCCGCCGCGTCTTTGTACCTTTGATCGTGTAATAGTTTCGAGTCTCGCGTGATATCAAAACATAGAGTCATGTATTTTGTAACTTTTTAACACTCCCTTTTACCAAAACTTTAATTCACAAAATATCATCGGTCTTTGATTAACGTGTGTTAATCCTCGAGATTACCGAAAATTCTAACACGTCGTTGCAGTATCGTTTCCCTCGCTGCAGTACAAGCAGCACGGGAGCTGGTACCGATCGGAAGGAGATGTTTCGGGGGCCGATATCGATTTCCCATTATGTTCTAAGCTACGTCCTACGAGACATTCAATTGATCCTGGTAGCATGCATTTGTCGTTACACCGAACGAGGAACCCTACTTTCGCGGGCCTGTCATATCTTGCGGTCGATCTCCCGTTCACCGTTCCTCACCACTCCACCTTCGAGATTCGCCCGCTTTTATGATCTCCTGAAAAATGTTCGGCCGCTTCGTGTAAATCCATTTCATCCGTCCATTCATCCGGCTCCCTTATCCACGTACAAGCTTACATAGACCCGACGGGAAATCTATGAACCCTGGCCGTCTGCTCCCCCCCAACGCACTCCCCATTCCTCTTTTGAAACCACTCAATTAATTCAATCAATACAGCGCGAACGGCGAGCGTGTCACAAACACGCGGTCCACCCTACTTTCGAGGGTCCTCCGCTTAACCCATAACCGTCTTAAAAACTTCGAACCGCGGGAAAAGATAATCGCCGACTTCTTCACCGTGAAACTAATTCTCCCTTATCTCTCTCTGTCGAAGTTTTAAATGTTTCCGGACGTCATCGACAAGTTCTCGATGTGAAAAATTAACGCTAACTCTTCATTACCTGGTGTGTCGGATAAGATTCGTGGTAGTTGTCTCGACTTTCCTTTCAATCCGACAAAGTTTTGTGAATTTTTAGAATTTTCAGTGATCCATCCAGCAACGTACCAATTAAGTCTTGGGTTCTGAAGATAACTCAAAACTATGAGAAAACTTACAGTTCTCCCATAATACGAGTAACACACTTCATTCCACGCAATGAAACGCTGTCTACTGAACAAAATACGTAATAAGGGATTAATGTTCAGATAACAATGATTAACGGTTAAAACTACCATTTTAAATAGCCGCGAGGAGGGGGAGGGGAGAGGCGGAGGGCAAAGAATTTCGAAAATCGTCCTCGACCGGGGATAATTCGAGCGAAGTGGCTGTGAACGGCAGATAAGCGGCGGAACTTCTTCGTCCGGAAGCGGCGTCGAGCGCGTCCCGCGACGATCCATCGGCGCAGACGGTCGCGCGCGCCGCTTAAAAGCTTGCTCCGGCACTCGACTCACAGAATCCTCTCATTTATTCCGGCGGGGAATCTCATAAAGCCCGTTCAAGATCGATGAACAGCGAATCCCACGTTCGTTCTCCGAAGAGACTAGAGAAAGGGAGGGAGAGAGAGAGAGAGAGAGAGACGAGTGCAGTTTGCGGTGAAATCTGCTCGGAGGGATTTCCATCGGGAACGTGAAACGTTTTTCAAGGCAACGGCCGCGCAGAAACACGGTCTGACGGATGGCGGGGAGGCCCTTTATCTCGCGTAGGATGCGGTCTTTATCGGGTCGGAAAGTACGTTAGCCACTGGTATCCCGTGCGAGATTAGGATGTCGGGAATCGGCAAGTTGGGCCGTGTGCTGGGTCGTTTGGTTGCCTCAGATAAAGCGGAACGAAGCCCGGGGAAGCAGCCTGGATTCCGAAGTTTGCGAACTTCGTTTCGCTCCGAACCCGATAATAAGGGATATAATAGGAGGACGGAGAGTGAGGGAGGGAGAAAGCATCGAACGCGTTGCTCCCCTTGTCGGCTTGCACGCTCTTGAATATTCTCATTAAGAGGTACAAAAAAGAAAAGAAGTTTGAGGGAAGAGGCACCGCGAGGTAAGATCGGAATTGTCGAGAAAGGGAGCATCGATTACTCTCTTTGGTAACCTGCACGTGGGGTACGTACACTTATGTAATAACGACTTTTAAAGTACGGGCCACGTAGGGGCCCCAGCTTGCGAAATTAATGGCCCGGTGTCGTTATCCAGAAAGGACTCTTTCTATCTCCGCCGCCCTGAACCCGTTGTTGCCCCGGATCGTTCTCGCCATGGCGAAACTACGGCGCGAACTGCAATTTTCTTGGGCGTTAAGTATTTTTTAACGATCCGCAGTTTTTTAATATCGCATGGCCACTTACCCAGGATTTCGTCCGGCCACGGTTTCCGCGAGAGGTTCTACGTAGGCGGGGGAGTATGGAGATTATTAGAGAGCACGCGATAATTTTCCGGGACCGCCGAATACACCGTTCCCGTTTCCGTTGGTTCGTGACTCCTCATTTATTACGGACGGATATTTACACGTGGTCCGCCCAACCCCCCGAGCCGCGATCTAGTTCTTCAACGGATCCTCTGCCCGGGTTAGCTAAACTCGGTTGGCCTTTCTCTCTGGCATGTCTTGAATTAAACAAAGTTGATAAACCCGAAAGAATGTTTGGATTTTCTGGTGAGATGCTGCGGACGAGGGTTTGCAGAAGCCAGAGAGAGGTCAGAGGAGAGCGGCAAAGCATTCCGATCCTCGAGTGCACGCTTCCCTCGAGGATGCCGTACCCCAGTGATGTGTGGCCCTAACAGCAGAACTGCTGTCTGTGTACAGTATACGTACACATCGTAGACAGACACGCGTGTGTATATATCAGGAGCATACGAATTCTTCTCCGTGCGGAAACGTTGCACGCAGGCACGCGGATATGTATCCGCCGAGGGATCCGCATTATATCCACTCGCATACGTTATGAGCATTTTCGAGGCCAAGATAACGATTTCTTGTGAGTGTTGGGAAATACCAGAAAAAGAAGAGGGAGAATAGTGCAGGAAAATAGTGTACTGTGCTTGGGAATACCGTACGAAGTCCTTTGACTTCATCGATTCTATTGTCTTCGTCGCAAGATTCTTGAAATTGTTTGACAGAAGAAACACGAATTCAATTTACGACTCCAAACTAAGAACCTAGAATCAGGAGAACCTAGGATAGAAAGTTGGATCGATCTGGTATAGAGACGCACTACATCTCCGTTCAACTCTTCCAAGGATCTAAAATCTAAACCCAAATGTATCAGATCCAAAGATTCAGATTCAAGGTTTGGACCAAGAACCAAGAAGCCTTTGGGTCTGGAGGTTCTTAATTCCGATGGTCCTTTGAATTAGAATTTTGAACCTAGAGTCCTCGAGTCCGCGAATTGAGTAGCTGAAAAGATCCAACCTGAAATATACTAAACGAGATGTATTACCGAATAACGCATGTTATATATCACAAGAAAAAGAGTAACGCTCGTCGTTGATCGATTGTAAAATACGGAGAAAGGAAGTTTCGGTTTTAAGGTTGTATTTGCTGTTCGGATGTTTCGTGCTTCGTAAAAATAATGCCGGAATTGAGACTGGGAAGAAAACTGAAGGATGTGTGGTTACAAGAACCAGTACCAGCAGACACGAGATGACAGAGGATGGATGGAATGTCAGTATCTCGGAAGAAATGGGCAATGCGTGACCCCAAAATGGATGACAGGTATGTGACAGCTGAAAAAAAGTATGATATATCGGCGAACGCGAAGTAAAGAAGATCACGTTAGTGCAACTCGGTCTTCAAGTTGATCTAATGGCGTGAGGTCTTCCTTGTAGGGTACAAAATTTCTTTGGGGTCACGTCCAAAGAAAATCTTACAAAAATTTCAATAAAACTAATCGCTGGATAAAGATTATTTCGTAGTAGTAAAGGACATTAAACGATAAGACAACATCGAGGCCTTGTTGGATTTGTATAATTGCTTAAACACGGTGTATTATTCGTAAGAAACAATTATAACCGCAGGAACTATTCGCAGAATAGTATTTCGTGAACTTTCACGCTAATCAGCCGAAGTTTCCGGCGCGTGACTGAACGCGACGTTATTCGCGGGACAAGCTCCTGTCCTCGACACGAAAGTCATGCGTCCAGGGCTCGTCTACGGTATTTTCGAACTAAACGATTTTATCGCGTCGCTTCAATTTTCCCGGGAAATTGAATTAACGTCACTCCGAAAGTGGCTGCACGCGTTCACAATTTCGATGCACGCGAATGGGGTAAACTTCCATCCCAGGGGTCGAACGCATCGATGCAAAAACGGAAGGCTACGAAAATTATTGTGATTCCAAGACGGCGAGATCAGCCCTGCTGTTTAAAATGACTTCATTATGATCGGGGACGCGCGTCGACCTCGTGGTTAAGTTATTCGATTAATTAGAAAAAAATGTCAGATTCTCAGGCAGTGCCGTCGGGGCGATGGAAATTAGACGACTAATCGGGCAAGTTAATTGCAGTTGCCGTCTAGCTGCAAATGGCCGTAGCGCGAGTTACGTGCCAAACTTAACCGTAAGTATGCGCACGAGCGCCATTACCATTCGGCGATCGTAGCTCGTGCGCCACGGTATAACGAGTCGGGCTTCGAGGCCTGTCAATGACGGAGGAAAATGAATTATGCAGTCTGTTTCGACGTATTATGGTGCCTGGAGGATGTACATTGACGCGCGAGGCTTAGAGACTTATTGGCCCGGGCAATCTATCGAGTCTGGTATGCATGTTCAATTTAACGAAGAAACCTTTCGATCCGACCTCAGAAAACTGATGTTCCGACATTTTCGATTTGTCTGAACAATAATCATTTATACTTCAACTCGATCAAATTACAAGCCTAAAAACAGATTCTATTTGTATCTGATAAAAGTACCATTTATCGTCGTTTAAAACAATATTATCTCAGCTTTCATTGGAGGGAAACAAATCCTCCAGGATCACAAAAGATTACACTCGCCCGTATCCATATTACAACGTCCAGGATAATTACCAATCGATCTCTGAATATACTTTTTTATTTTCTCACCTACGGTAAGGCGCACCCTCCAACTATCGTTCACCTCGCCACAATCCATTCCGCGAGTACCCGTCATCAATCGACGAGTCTCGTTCTTAGAAAACTTCCCCGGGTCCATATTTCACCGACTTAGATCGCGGTCGAAGATAAATGCTTTGAAAATCCCAGTAGCCGTCGGGTATACGTCGGATCGCGGAGGCGCGTGTGATTGGCGAGGGTGTACGAAGTTTTGAGGTAAGATCTGGTCGCTATCGCGTGAATCTTAGGTGCTTCCCAAGGACACTGCCACAAGGTGCGTCCTCGAGCACCGGTGTCTGTGTGCGTTCATGGAAACCACCGCGTGGCTTCCTTCCTCGTCTTGTCCGCGCGCGCGACGTTCTTCTTTCGCCACGGTTTGAGACGTGTCGACGTCGGTGGAGGCACGGCTGGCGAGCATTGTTGCCTGGGTCGCGCAGTATCGTCCCCCATTGTCTAGGAAAGACGACGAGGGGTGTGTGCGCGCCACTATCTCTCAGGCCGGGCGTTAATGCACGTAAGGGTGGCAACCTGGCGCCATCTTGCCCCGTAAACACTCGCACGTAAATTCGGGTTGAGTGCACGCCTCTCAGTCTCTCCCCCTCTTTGCACGTTGGAACAGAGGTCCTGTTGAGGGGTCGAGTGGCCTGTCCCTCGCAGGGATTCTCAGCTTCGACCCAAGATTATCCAACCCTCTTCTTAACGTCTCGCGGGCTCTAGGTGATCTCGTCTTGCGATTACCTGTCGCTAATTCTAACGGGAGAGGGTTGGGGGAAAGAGATCCTATCTCTGTCGCACGATGATGATCACGAGGACCAAAAATGGTCGCCGCGGGAGTGGAACATCTAATTTTGCTAAGTACAGACCGCGTCTCGTTAAGATTACCTGGGACACGCTGCTCGAGATCGTGGGGAAGAAAAAAAAAAGGAAGGAAAGAAGGACTCTTCGTATAACTCGTTACTATGACCCGAGAGTGTCCACCGTGCTCACGCCGGGACACAATGCCCTGAGTAAGTTACTTCGGTATAAAAGATAGGAGTCGAGGGAGGATGGGGGATGATGATAAAGCGTAGCTTTTGATTCGTCGTAAAGTAAGATAAAGTTTCAGCCCGCGGAAATGTGAAAACGCGTCGACATTCTCTAGAACGCGGTCGCGAGTCGGCGAGAGAGTCCATGGCCTCATCGTATCCTTTCGCGGGAGGGGTGGAGTTGCCGGAGAAGACTGTGGTGTGTATACGCTCCCGCAGGCGGGGTGTGGTGGCAAGGACGAGGAGTTACGTTCGTACTCCCCGCGGTACTTATATCCGAAGCACGTTATCACGGGGTTCCCCTTCACGAGGGGTTGCTATCCTCCTCGTACCTTCCGCTTCTTTATGTTACGGCCAATTCTGTATTCTCCAGACGCGTTGTCTCTTTCCTCTTTTTCCCCGCTCTCTTTGTTCCCCTACGACGACGATGCTCGTCTTCCGTTTCTTTCGCGCCTTCACGGTCTCTCGCTTTCTATTCTCGCGTCGTCTTCCCTTCTGTCCTTCCAACGACCGTCCCTCTCCCTCCCACGGGCGACCCCCTCGGTCAAGCTCACTTTTCCTTTCTTCGGGAACCGGAAGCGAGGACCTGCCAACGAAATATCTCACCGGGCCGAAATATTTTACGGTTTCGTGAGCACACCGACACTCTTCGGGGGGTCACGTCGCACCCCCTCCCCCTCCGCCCCTCGTTGATGCCCGTCGACCCTCCTGTGTCCGTCCCCGTCCCGCCACGGCAGATAAGAAAAAATGTACACGCGAATCTCATTTTACCCTAGCCCTTCGAGTCAGCCTTTGCCCAACCCCAGGGCCCCTCCCCCGTTTCTTGTCCCTGGAATCGTTTCTGTGCTGGTAGCGTACAGTTTCCGTGATTTCGGCGGGGCGATAGAGGCGCGGCTATAATTTACGCGACAGCGAATCGCGATAAACACGTGGCCACGGCCGAGAGTCTAATTCCGTACGTAGCGGAGTGAGGTCTACGGGCTCGTAAAGTTTTTCCACGGTATATTTGGCCCCCATCGATCGTTTGCCTCGTGAATCATTCAAGCATCCGCAACGAGATCGTTAGTCCAACGATTACAGTGTCCACGACAAGGTGGCTTTAATCTTTCACGCTCGGCGGGGTCACTCGTGAAAGTTGCATCGAATACGTTCGCAGTTAGTCTATTATTGAAGTATGTACTACCACAGGGAACCAAGTGAGAATAGTCGGAATTACGGGAGGCTTTAAGATACACAACGAGACCCGAATTGAAGCAATTAAGAACGAGTTTACGGGCACGGTTAAAAAATAAAGGTCGCGCCCGAGCGTGTCACACACGTTGCGCTTACCCGACCGCAAATGGAGCCAAACCGGTGCGGGCGGGAGTGCATAAGTAGCGTAATTATTTTTTCGGTGTAACGATCGCGGCTAATGCGACCCGAGGTTAAATGACCGTGAGTCACCGACGGGAGTCGATTCACCCAGGGGGCATTCAGGCCGCTTCTTACCTCGTCGACTCGGGGAATGAACGAATAGAAGATGGGTAATTACGTAATGCGACCGAAGGAGACGGTCAGGATTGATCGTTTAAGCGCCGCGAAGACCGGCCACGCAGCATGGGACGCGGTGAGTAAATCGGACGACGACGACGAATTAGGGATTACGAAGCTTCGCATCACGTTCTCTCGGTGGATGTTGGGTAACGTATGCTTACGAGTACGTACGCACACGATCTGGGTATTTAAGAAGTGGGTGAAATTTTTATTACTACGTTTGTTTTTGTGGTTACGTTCGTTAGTTGTATAGAAGTTTGTGGATCTTGTACGGTGATAAATACATAGATATTGAGATATTTATAAAGCAATTCATCGAGACAGGAGCAAATAAATATCGTTTTTCTCTTAAGTATCTTATTCAGTTCAGAATAAAGAGGTATACCCGTTGCATCTGATTGTAAGTTTTGCCTTTTATTGGATTTCACAGAGCCCTTATAGGCTATGAATACATAAAATCCGCTATTTAATAATGAATATTATGAATTGTACTAATTAGGGAATGAACAAGCCTAAGATATGACTAAAATACTAGAGTATGTAATTATTCCAATTATACTCCACTGATGACTTTCGGGTGACTACTGTCTAAATCACAGATTTAACATGTTCCTTTACATTAGGGGAGCAGTTACATTCTCGTTAAGAAGTGTAATTAATTTCTCGAAACTTTCGGTCGGCACACAGGGTATGCTAATTTACACATTGTCTCCAGATTTCTAGATCCAAGAATCAGGTCGTTAAAAGCCACGGTTTCTCCCGAGAATGGCAGTGACGTAAACAAAAGGGGACAGTAAGCAACGGCCAGAGGCATTTCGTAATGTCCGTCAAAATCCCCTTTAATACGTCCGTATTTCGGGAGGCATCGGCCACGATGACAAACGCGAAACGACGACGAGGTCGTTCGCTCGATTTCCCTTTGCAGGCCCGGTTAATTCCATGCTGTCGGCGTGCGGCTCACGCGAAAGCGCATGCAACGAAACGTAGTAGGGCCCCGTTAAACGGGGTCACTCTCCCGCGTGCCCGTGTATTATTACCGTGCACCTGTGCGCTCGAACAACGACGACGATCACGCCTGGATCCCGAACCCTGCGGCAGGTTGCCTTGAGGTGCAATTGGACCGTGCGAATTTTTTTCTCCGTCCAAAAAACGAACGGGACCGATGCACTTGTGGGCCCCCTCTCGCCACACCGGGTCGGGGAGATCGACGCGTCCATTAACCCACATTTTCAAGTACGCGAATCGAAAGTACACCGCGTGTCAGTGGCCACGAGTGAGCGCGGATTGGCGACCGGGCACCGAATATTTATCGTCGATTTTCAGTCGTCCAGGGGGGAAAAGAGGGAGCGATGACGCCACCGATAATTTCGTGGCGAGCCGACCGAATCGACCCACTGTATATTCGACGAGATTTTCGCGAGATTTTATATTGAAAATTTTGTAGTTTCATTTTGTGCTTCATCTTATTTTACCGAAGATATAAAGATAGCAGAAGAAAGGATAAATTGAAAGACCCAAGATGTTTCTGTGTCAAAATTTCTTACAATCAAAAATTCTTACTTCATATTTGACGCTTTAACGCAGAAACAAGCCTATAATTAGACACATACGAAGCAACTTAGATCGACGAAGAAATTAGAATTAGAAATAAATCTGTGTTAAAGGATTAACACGCGAGTGAACCGAGTCGTAGTATGAAATTCATCTTGTACAGTGATTTACAAGTAGCAAGAAGGCCATCGACGACAGTTCTGATCGCCGAGAGATATCTCAGAGAGAGAGGACACGAAGAAAAAAGTTTCGCACGTGCCGTATATACGAGACGGCAATTTCGATGCCGTAAACACGCGGGGCACACAGTGAAAGTGGTCCGTGAATCATTCTCTCGCGGGACAACCACCGTTTCACCAGGGTGCTCGTCCCAGTTTCTCGAACCCGCTCGAAATATCCTCGAGGAGCGCGATTTCGTTCCGCGAGTCCTGCAAGATTCTCCCTGGCGTCGTGGCGCAACGGCATCGCCTCGGGCTTAATTAGCGGTTAAAAAGTCAATTAGCAGTGACCGTGTTTGTTAACCTTCCGCGGGCGCCGCGTGACACGCATACCTACGGTGTGCGTGTCTTCCCGAGCTGGCTTCACGTAGAACGAAATGGTAAGATCCCCCCTCTCGTCTTTTGCTCTTCTGGCACCCTGGACCGGTCGCACCCACACTCGTGTGCCGGAACGAAGGGTCCGCTAAGAAAAAAGTACACGTCCAATTAAACCGTTGAATCACTCTCATCCTCCCCCGTCACCGTTTCCCTTCCTTGCTCCGCCGTCATTGTTCTCCCTCCCGCCCGCCCGTTCCTCCTCCACCACCGTCTTACGGCATCGCGCTCCTCCATCTAGCTATCGTTCCCGGACAATGAGTGCAATTGCTTCGGTTTCAGAAAGGTTAACGCACCGGGTTAAATGCCGGGGAATTCGGTGTCGCTTTCGGGACCGCTCGACGCGGCACGGGATCGTGGTCGTCTCCCCTTCGTCGCCACCGTTAGGCATTAAAGGTTCGTTAAGGGCTAGAGAGGATCCCCAGAAACAGCCTTCCCCGCATCAGTAGGCCTACGAATCTCTTCCCCTCCCGTCCGTGTAGAACCCTTCTTGTTCTTCCTGTGCCCTCTTTTTATCCACTTCGACCCAATGCCAATACGTTCTTTTTGTTTCCATCGGTTTCGTAATCAGACGACCGGGGGAATCGTCCCCTCGCCAAAACCAGACCATTCTAAGCTATTCATGACGTCTGGGACGCGTCGTCGGGGACAAGAAACTTGATTGGTGGATACACTCCCCGTGCACCTATCTACCCAGGTATCCTGGAATCCTCCCCGTTCGGCGAGCTTAGCATAGCAAAAACTGGCCGACTCCCCTGGAATGCAATCCTCCGAGGAAAAGCACGTGGCCCGATAAGTTACGGGGCGAACAGCGGTGGCTCGGCCCTCGCGATGATTCACGCTAGAATCACAATCTCTGTTTTGCCGCCGCGCGTGGATCGTGAGCGCGCGAGCGCGCCATGGAAATTGCTCGCGATCCCCCGGAATTCGTATTCATCAAGTCGCGAGTTCTGCAAATAACCAGCCGGCCCGGCCGGTTCCCGCGATTACTCGCGATCTCCGCTACCAGCGCGAAATGGAACGTCGAAACGTGCAAACGCCGTACGGTTTAACGGGCGCGAAGACGTTCGGCCGTGACATCGGCTGATTAAACGCACGATAGCTTAGCCGGCGGATCTTGCTGTACCTCTCGGCCAGGTATTTCGCTTTTACGGGAGTCGTTCCATAAATGGCGAACATTTTCTTGCACAATTTTATATTCTTACGCGCGATCTCCTGTCTGTGTACATACTTGATCTCACAATTTCGTCCGTCGTGAAGTTGAAATATCATACAGCTGTCGGACTACGTGGGTCTTAACCCGTTCATGCTTAAATACGAGTCGGACTCGTAGTGAATGATCTGGACCAAAACGCGCTACTACGAGTCTGGCTCGTAGTTGTCTATCTTACAATTAGACAATTTTAGATCATAGTTTGTATTTATAAATATCAATTCTAAAATACAATAAATCCTCGATGAGTGAATCACCATTAGGCGCCTGACTGGTTCCAGGGAGAAGACCCTTTCCAGTCGTGGAGATGATGTCTGGACACTCAGTGCCGAAGAGCCTTCGACCACTCATCGAAGATGTACTGTACCCCTTGTATATATAAATAATAATAGGTCCACCCAAAGGATTTTCTAAAGGCTGAATGAAAACCCAATTTTGGAGTATACCTTTTTTTCTAGAATCTTCGATAAGATCGACTCATAAAAATCTAGTACTTCCGCTGCGAAAGATGCTCTGTGAATTATGAATCACGCTGAAAGCCGAAAGAAATCCCGAGAGGGGAGAACAAATCCGACGTATCCTCTTTAAACCCGTCTCTCGATCTTTAAAACGATCAAGCCCGATCCCCGGTAGCGTTCACACTCGAGTGGTCGTTGCAACGGTTGTAGATTGCACAAGCAGTCCCGCCACGGCGGTGTTGTATCTCTGCAGAGCGAGGGGGTAGAACGCTCGGTTGTATATCGGCTGAAAAGGAACGCGGAGCTGCCGATAGAGGAGGACGGAACGGAGGAGGCAACCGAATGAATTGCAGTTTGCACGGTGAAATACTGCAAGGTCATTGCTCCGGCATTAGGGACGACCAAACGAACGATCACCGGAATGAGCTGGATGAAAGCACGGTCTCTTGATCGAAGGAAATGACGGGGACTCGTCTCTCTCTCCTCTATTCGCATTTCGACCACCGCCGAGCGCGCGCGAGGGCCCGGTTCGACGAGCGCACGCGGCCATGGCTAAATCGTTCCATTCTAGTGCCAGTTAGAGTTCAATGAATTCTTCGTCCCACTCGACCGACGCAACGGACCGCTTGACGAGCGTGGCCTCGACTTCGTAGGGCGATCTTCGTATCTGCTCCCTCCCCCAGACCCTACAGGGTGTCCCCGTCGTGCGCAATTATCATTTCAGACGATTCACAGAAGTGATTCGTTTCGAGGTAATCGTTCCATAGGTCGATATCCGTGGGTTCCTTCTTTGACAGGACTACTCTGGTTGGACTGGAGTAGGGAAAGTTATGTGCATGACAGATCTGTAGAAATGACTTCCCTTAATTCCATATTTTTCAATTCAATCACAGCGGCTATTGCTATCTAGAAAAATTCCTTTTCATCAATATACGTATTTATTTCCCTTTTTGATCTTCTCGGTACTCTCGTAGACAATAGTCGAAACGTCCAATATTTGATCGACAGCCGGTGTCGTCCGCGCGGTATTTACCACTGAAACAAAGGGGGTCATAAACCTGTACCTTTCGAGTATGCTTACAATTTCTTTTCACGGCTTTATTAGTTACGCGTGTAGGCGTCGCCCTGAATAAAAGGTTTCCCCCACCGATGGTATCCTAGAAAAACCAACGGATTTCTCTTTCTTCAGGGCACAACCAATCAATGCACCTTGGCTCTAGCCAATCACAGGAAATACATATTTTTGGTACTCCTTAGCTTCGTCCGAATCGTCAGTCGCCTAGAGAGAGCGAAGGAGTCACCACCAAATTGTAAGTACACTCTTCAGCAAAAGGGACTCCGAAGTATTAGGAAATTCTGAAATTTCGGTATCGATAAAAATCGGTTGCGTAGATCTACAAGCTCCGTAGGCTAGAACAGTCGCAAACCTACTATCATCGTGAGTTTTCACGAAAACAAGTGTAGAAGACTGGGACATCTTGGGCCTTGTCGATGATTTCATACTTCAGTCGATCTTATGTCTCTTCCGTGCGATACAAACAAGGATTCAATAGTCTGAATTAACTGACATTTCTTTCTTTCAAATGTGTTTAGTTCTCATCAGATGATTCCACGAGACATTCGGTATTACAACGAAGAATTTGCACGCAGGAATCGAAGGGTAGTGCGTGAGGCAACGAGGACAGGATTCATTGGAAAGCTATACCCGAAGGTAAGAGTATCACTCGCGGTTGTCGCCCATTCCTCGTTGAAATTGGGCCCCGGTATCTAGGTCGTGTTTCCCGGTCGATTCACAAAAGCGAGTAAATTTAGTAAGGCCGCCTGGAGAATGCAACGTGGAATAAAATTATCGATCGTGGGACAAACAGAACAGAAAGGGAGTAGCAAAGAGATGTACGGCAAAAGAAGAGACGAGGGGTGGAGGTGGGGTGGATAGCAAAGAGGGAGGGCGAGTCGACGGGCACATGGAAAGGACAGCCGAGCTCCAGGCTTTCATGCAATTTCGCTAAAAGCATTAATTTGGATTAAAAGATCGTCTGCGTGCCGGAAAGACGGACCCCTTCAAGAAACGCTGTATCCTCCGTGGCCGAGGTTAATTGCTCGTTCACGGAGAGCGTGCACCTTTCGCGGGGTGGAGTGGAAAAATTTATTTAAGAATTATTCGTGCCGGCGCGGAAGAAAACGAACGTTTATGATCGGATTCTTAATGTCGCGGGCTCGTCTAATGGGATTATCAGCGCTTCGTTTAACCGACCGCGCCGCGTAAAACCGTGAACGCCCCACGAGTCGTCGGGAAATTCGTTTTTGAACCACCGAGTAATTTCTATTTAATCATTAATTGCTATTCCATTCGGATCCTCCTATTCCTTTCTGGTTCATTAATTTGCAGCGCGGACCAGCCTTATCGTTGGAATCGCGCAATTTAAATTGGGAGGCTTTCATTGAGGACAACAGATATTCGAGAAGACGATCATAAAATGAAGTAATTAAAAAATATTTAATAGTAGATAGCTATGGGCGTAACCAGGTAATAAAGTGGGGAGGGGCGGAGGCGGGCGGGCAAAATTTGTCTTAAGGTCCATAATATTATTTCAAATGGATTTTAGATTTTAAATTCTTGTATACAAAATAGTAGTTAATACAATATAATATTTTTCTTCTCTAGAGCATCGAGAAAAAATCCAATTTTTTCCCCTCTAACTCTAATATTTTACAGGACGAGAAGCAATTCGTGTGAAATCGTATGTCATTAAAGTGGTTCGTAGGTGAAGCTTTGAAGGATTAAGGGCTCGTATCGTCCCGGCTAAGTCTCCAGGAAGCACGGGTGCGGGAAAGTGGTACAAAAAAAAAAAGGACCACGCGCGAAAGCGGAGAGACTCATTAGATTCTGTGGGCAGTGCTTCGCGAGAAGTTTAAAGAGTGCGGCGGATAATTCTTATTGCAGTCGGGTGCGCGCAGGAGAAATTGTTCATTGCCAAACTTGCGGTACCATAAAGCTCCTCGAGGACGTTGTCCTTCGTGGTCGTAAGTCGCGTACCGGGGCGTGTTTGTACCGAGATCGTTGAAAGTTTCGTGTCCGGAAGTTTCACAGTTTTCGTTACATTTTCCGCCCGTTTCGTATCATATTTTTATTGGTGTTTTGTTCCGTCGTGACTATTATTTTGCTCGTGTCTCGTTGCTCCCAGGACTTTAAATCACCTTACTTTTCTTCCCTAAACTGGTCCGTAGGTCGGGGCGAGTCGAGGCGCGGCGAACGATCATTAAATCCGTGTATGCGATTTTAAATCGTAATAAATACGGGGTTGAGAGATGTACGATAGGCATCGATAACGCATTCGAATCGTTTAATTTCGAAGTGAAACTACGTCGTTGAGAGATTCTACGCGCATACGAGGTGGTGGTGCTGCAGGCGAAATTAATACCCGGTTACGAAAGCCCTGGCAATCGAAAATCATTTTATTATACAACTACGTCGTTAATCGGCATTCTTGGTCGGTCGGTTACGCCACGTTTACTCGTTGCTGATGCTGATACACTGACGGACCTCGATTCCTCGTCTCGTAGATGATCGCGAGGATAGAATACTGTAAGTAGTAACATTCTGTAATACGCATAGTCGTCTATTAATCGGTGGGGTTTCCATTCATAAAGACTCGAGTAAAGTGTAGCAATTAAAGGTGATTGAGAGCAATCTGATTCACCGTTTACCTTGAAAATGCAGGTACATATCTGTAAGGGAATATATTTTAAGTAGTATACAGAATATTTTAGGTACCGTAGGTGTTTAATGGAATGTATTTCAAAATAATAATACGTCGGTTGAATATTTTCTATTATGTAATTGCATAACGTGACCATTTTAATGGAGAACTATCAAAGATATTGCCGGGAAGATAATTTATACAGAACTGAGGAACACACGTTCAGAGGTTACTAGAAACACATTCCAACCACATTTGCGGAGGGTTTCATAACATATTTCATAACGTGCTTCTGCATACACGATCCCCTGCTGGTAAACATGCAAAACGTGTTAATCATCTGGCAAGCCGAACGTAACACTACATATCCTCCTAGGCCAGCTCTCTCGCAGTTATTAATTTATTTCCATCCTCCTATCCGCGCGTCTGTGATCGGGATGAAATGTAGGGAAGGTATTTTTCAATCGACGTCACCAGACACTTCGGATTATACAGCGTGAATTAATTATGAGAATTTCTGTCGCTTATCGTTAACCCAGATCTAACACCTGCAGTTTAATGAGCGAGACAGTTTTTAGACCGATGTTGCTTCGTTTAGACAAGGCTACGTTTATATGTTAGTGACATTTTAAGGTCATTCATTCATTCCGCTTAATATACAATGTTTCGTCAAATCACTTTCTATTTAATTTTCGAGTACAGTATTTTATACCTCCAGGTCATTAAAGTTCAAAGGTCAGGAAAGGTCTGTCCCTGTCCAGCAGGTCATTGAATTTTACTTGACGTCCCTGATTTTAGTTTCTCCATCAACTAGCATGAACTAGCGTGCTACAAAGAAACTCATCGGTCCAAGTAACTGAATTCCCCACGACAAGAGAACGAAATCCAGGTCTGGTAAACAGCTGGGGCCAAAGGCGGAGATCGGAATTATTCCGTCCGCGGCCACGGGGCAACAATACCACAGGCTGAGCCATTTATTGACCGGCACAATGGCCGATCCAGCACGCGCGTGGTGGTCCAGTCCCGGCAACGCGTCGAAATGAACGTATTATATGCACACACGCGCGCAGGATCGTGTTGTTCGCGGTAAGCCGATTCACGCCGGAACAGCGTGACGCATAAAAACATATAAATCTTCGGAAGCTCGTGGCCGTTAACGGACTGGCGACGGCGGCCGTCGAGAGTGACAAGCGCCCGCGGGGGGTGGAGGGGCCGGAACAAAAACACGAATTTTCCATTCGAGTTCGAAACGGTGGATTCGCGAGCTGGATCAACCCCGTGAAATTCGGCCTGGAATCGACCGGAAGAAAGGCCTGGTGCGAGATCAGAGGAGCGCGAAGTGATCATCCGAGCGAGACAAAATATTCACGCGGAACTGGCGCGGCGTGCGCACGCGCGCGCGCGATGGAAGATTGAAAAACAAAGGTTACAGGGAGTGGAGGGTCGCGAGGGAGGATACCCACGGACGGGAGAAAGATGGGAACGCAATGAGCGTAGGGCCACGCGGACACGGGGTTTCCGATAGCCATCGCGGCATCGTATAAATCTACTTAACAATGGGCAAGAGAGCACTTCCTGAAACGGGGCCGTGAATGCGCTGGAAAGCGCCAATAAAAATCGTCGAGCCGCCATTCAACCGTCCGATACACACCGGTTCCCTGCATTTCAAATATACTTCGACTTCGGTCGTGTAAGATGTGCACGTGACTCGGTTGTATTTGTGTTGTATGCAACAGATTAACCGTTTGTAGACTCACCGGTGACATGGGATTAACGCAAGCTATGCTCGAATTAACGTACTTAGTTGAAATTCGGTAACGGTCGCATGAAGTGTAGATATTCAGTTTCTGACTCAAAAGGATGATTAGTAGACTGAGGATTTTTTATGCCAAGTTAATAAAATAGGAGATTCTAAGGTAAATAGATTTTTGAACAAAACAGTAGTGCGTCAAATGGACTAAAAGCTGCATGAAGGCTTGAGAAAGAAAGAATAAAAATTTCCTCAACTGTCTTAATGGGTTAAGAATAAAGTAGATTACTCGTTACATCTGTTTTAAGCAGAATTACCACTTCCACGTCTACCTAGTATGAAACTGCCCCACCCGAAAAACTACCAGTTTAATCGAAAATTTAAGAAGAACCTTAGACAGTATATCCATATACGTTTGTTTTGTTAGTTTGTATGCGTGTCCCCGGAAAAACATGGAAGAAGAACTCCGTGAGAAGGGGGGCTGAAAAAGGTGGGAGGGAAACGTATAACCACGATATTAAATAAAAGAAGAGCACTCCAGTCGAGCACGAAGCAAGCCGATTGTCGATGGATTTCCACCTCCTCGACGGCTGCGGCGACGTTCTCGTACACCCGCGTTCGTTTTGTTATTGTGTGCACGGGCGCACCAACACACCAGCGCGCAAACACCGTCGACGAAGGCCTGCTTGAAAATGCACCACTATTAAAGCGCATCCCTCGCATCCTCCTTCCACCGCGCACGGGTATTCGTTGATATGCAGACGATGACACGCTTTCCGGTTCCGGCAGATTTCGCACTCCCGTCTCGTATAACCGCGAAGCTCCTGGATCTTCTCGCGCAAATCCTCCGGGGGCCGCTTCGAGACGCATCGGCCTGCAGGCTTCGTTCATTTTTCATCGCGCACGGTATATACTGGCGATCGTTATCGCTCGCTGAAGAGAAGAGTTCCAAACGTTTTCCGGCGGTCTTATTATTAGACGGATTTATGAATTTTGTATTTACGATCGGTGCTGCGTGCGAGTGTTATTTATACGGTCGACGGGAATACTTTCCGTTACGGCCCATTTAAACGAACGATTGTACGTACAGAATGGTCGGCTAGTGGTATTAGAAATTTTAAGGGGCGATACGACGTGTAAAAATAAAATGAAAATTAAGATCGACGAAGTTACGTCGGTGGCTTCGATTTCAAATTAATAAAAGTAATAAATTCGAGTCAGAAACAAGTCTAAACCATCATCTGAGAAATTACACCTTTACCTCGGGGCCAAAAATTGAACTTGGTTACTCGTTCAAATCCATAAGGGTGACTATACCGAATACACAGAGTAGCCACTAAATAAAGGAATTTAAACTAAACTAAAATACACAATAATGAATTAAACATCGCACAGTAACGTTCCTATGCTATGTAATCTATTAATATGCTACATAGGCTTATATTATTATACAGTAGCTTCCTAGACAATAGTCTTTGAAGAATCACCTAGGCTGTCCAGATAGTCATTGAAGGATCACCTAGCACCATCAAATAGACCTTGAAGGATCACCTAGGTCTACTAGATGGCCCTTGAAGGGTCACTTGAACGGATTGTAGATGGCTCGTAAAGGATTACTTGAGAGCTTCCTCTAGGTATCCTTTGAAGGTAGGTCTTCAACAACTACGTAAGGCTCACGAAACAGCCCTTGAAGAATGATTACCGTTCAACTATCGCGGTGTCTTGATGCATTTCCAAGTTTCCTAATGCTTCTTAATCGGTCCTGATACCACAGTTCACGATGATATCTCGATACAATCACGTTCTAGATTCACGATGATCGAAGGTACTCATTATTATTAATAGATGACAAGATATCAGGAACTCTGATACGGTTGAACATCCCTACGAGCTTGTAATCGTGATTCTTATTGCATACACGATAACAGTATCAATTTAACCTATTCAGATCAATCCACTTCTTTCCAGCAGTATATCTTCTTTTCTACATTAGAATTCAACATCATTTTCCATTCTGTTTCCATACAATTATTGCACCAAACATTTAATCCCACCAACCTGATATCCGAATCCCTTCCGAAAAAACGAGAACGACAGATAATCCTCACCCTCTAATAGTCGCAGGATATCACTCTCTCCAGGGCATCGGTCGCGTATCCGAGGGGTCGGGTTTTCCAGCGAAACTTTCGTAATCCGAGCAGGTGGAAGTTTCTAGGAATCAGGACAGCCCCGTTGTTCTGTCCGAGGAAAAACAGGAGATTCCGTTGCGTACAGGTTACGGCCGGTTAGGCGGGATGGGGCGAAGCGTTTTCCAGTGGGAGTCGCGCGGGTGCAGGAACCGTCGGCGGATGAAGTCCCGACGGTGAAAAGTTTTCTCTACGCTTTGGAAACACGATCGGACGATACATAGCCGGTACGTGCGGGGTATATCGAACCTGGCACCGGTTAACGTCGAGTTTTGTTGCATATACACGTGGCGGTGAGACGGGGGGCGGGCTCTACCACCGAAAAACCTCGCTGAGGACTGTCGCACGTGCGGCTCCACATACTCCACATGCACAAGCGTGCTTGATAGCATATGGGATTATCCTCGGGTGGAAAATTCATTTTCCGCCGTTTCTCCTTCAAACGTTTCCTCCCCCTGACCCTTTTTTCTATGCTGCCAAGCGAAATCGTGGTTGACACGACGTACGAGCTAACTTGTAATCGTTCCACGGTGCCCGGCTACACACGGAGGACACACATTCTTTCTCCCTTTCTACTTGGCTTCACATCCTTCGGAGACAATGTGGCGTCTGTCCTCGAGTAGCGGCCTGGAAAATGCGGAGCGTTGCGCTAAAATTCAACCGTGCGTCGTCGCGAAGGAGACCTCGCCGTGTCTCTCTTCTTTCATCTATCCGTCCTCGGTCGCGCCAGGCAACAATAGCCGGTATTTTCTTTTCCCGCGGCTTCTCCTACACCCTCTCCCCTCGACCACCTCGTTTCCATGGTTCTTCTTTTTTTTTTCTCTCCACCGAACTAACCCGTCGACCGACTCCCGCAAATCACATTAACGTCACGCGTGTGACGTGTTTTCCTGTTTTGCAAGCGAGACGCCGACACAGACGCCCGCCTATGAATGCCATCCCACCCCTTCGCGCGTATCTCGCGGTGCTTTATGATTCGCGTTTTCGGCTGGCCGGGCTCGATTGCTTTGTTTCCCTCTCCCCTCTATCCTCGCGGTCTGGGTCACTCGACCTCGTTCGTTCTGTGTCTGTATGTGTGTGCCCGTTTTCATCCGTCCCTTTCCTTCTCCCCCTCCCGCAACCCCTTTTGATCCCACGAGTCCCTCTCTGTTCCTCTGTTGGCGAATTTGAAGGATCGCGACTCAGCTCGCTTGCTCGTTCGCGTCGAGTTATGCAACTGAAGCACCGCTCGACTGCGTGATTATTTCATGCGTGAAAGTAGCGCCGGGAGTAGTACCACTCGCATAATAATGTTGAATATGAAATTGCCGCGAGCGCGCGCAGGCGAGAGGATGCGAAATCTCCGGCGACGGAACCGAGATAGGTACTTGAAAGGTGGGCCACGATTACGCGAGACCGTTTCCGCTGGATTTGGACCAGGGGATTTTGCAGGCGGGAGTGACAGGTGTGGAGAAAGACAAGAGTTTCGAGCGTGATCAGTTTGGGTATACTGCTGGGGACGGGGGTAACGCGTTAACAGGTTGAAAGCCACAGTGAAAAATTCCGTGCGTAGCCAGACTCGCTTTCTTTCGTTTTTTAAGTCATAAATCAACGGTTGACAAACTATGGCTCTCGAGATAATATTCAGTTTCATTGTCACTTTGTCTAAACTTTTATATTAATAATATATATCACAAAATATAAATACAATTTTGAAATAATATTTTCGGCGGCTCCTGAACATTCGAAAATGTATGAAAATAGAGTTTATGATTGATGGAACAGTAACTCGTTACTCTGTTAGTTAATAGAGGCTGTTGGTTTTGTTTTAAATTGAACTGCGATATTAATTTCAATGTATGTAATGGTATTTAAATAATCCAGCCTCTTTTGAATGTACGTGTTGCTCATATTTGGGTGACGTGGCAATTAAAGTGTTAGCCGCCGTTAAATGCTGTTGCTTTAACAATCGACGGGTTTCGTGTTGTCGAGCCTTCGGCAGACAAGGATGGAGTAGTTCGTGATATCCGTACCACGTTTGTGTTAATTGCTGGAAGTGATTTTGGTATTAATGGATGTCGGCGGTAGATAACGTTCCAGATTGAATTCTGAACTAGGCGCGTCGACTCATTGTTCGGTGGATCGTAAATGACGTGAAAGTGTTACGTCTGATAATGTATATCGATATTCGTTGCTCAGTCTAATAGGACGTAATAAATCAGAGTAACATTACGACCTGTTTTAAACTTAGTTTATCGATGCGAATGATTCACCATGTGGTTATCAGTGATTAATGCGTTTAATCATGTTACAGCAGTATCTCAGAGATTACATGTATAATCTGATTCTCTGCATTATGGTTCGGGAAAGTAGGTTACCGCGCGGGACAGTTGGAATAATAACAGAGATAAGAACACAAATTAAATACACTGCTTCTGATAAAGCACATTGCATACTACTCTACGAGATCTTTGGGAAAACGTAGGATGATTTGAAAAAAAACCCAGAGTCACTAACGTCTTACAGAAACTTACTAATTCTTGTAATATTCAGGACGTTGAATTCATTGACCAACATTTATCAATGTCTTCTGCAATCGTATTAACAAATATCCTTATGGTAATTATCAAGTTGTTCATTGAAGAAAAATACAAAAAATTTCAATTTTAACCCTATAGATCGTTAAATACAGCTATCCTTATGGTAATTATCAAGTTGTTCATTGAAGAAAAATACAAAAAATTTCAATTTTAACCCTATGGATCGTTAAATACAGCTATATATACCTGTATGTTCTTTTCATAAACACTCCATCTACCTCCCATTAAACTTCGTTATATCTTTAATCTCGGTGTCGGCTGATTATTACGTTACAGCATCGCTATTAACATAGCTATTGTATATTCATAGTCTGATCCTACATCAAAGGTAAAGTCTCCACTGTTATAACACATTATCAAAGCAGCTGAAGATCGAACATTTCGAACAACCTCAAGGATGTATGCACCCAAAAAATGTGTTAAGTAATGCTAATTAAATAGAACACTTGCGCAAATAGAAATTCTTTGTTTCTATTCTGTGATCCCTACAGTATTGAAGCGTTAAAGGCCAAGACAATTAAATCGCTTATACTCAGTAAAAATTACCTCAGATAAGAGAATCGTTCATAGAATCGATTTCACCGTCGTGCTCCTTTTCGATTCGTATCTCACGGAACACACGAGGGAATTGTCTGTTCATTAGCATTGGAAGCTTCATTAATCTTGCGCTGTAACGTGCTCGATCGAGCGTTCCCTTCCGTTATTACTTCAATGACGACTATCGTTGCAGTTACACACGTTGCGCTAACTCAAGCAAAATTCAAGGTACCGCGAAAGACCATTGCCGAACGGGCCTGCTCGACATCGCGTACCCTTGACATTTCGAATTATCGTTCGCAGCGGCTAAACGTTATTCCTCGACCGATCACCGTTCCAACATACTGGGCCGACAAACATTTCCCGCTAAATAGTCACACGGCACACTGGAAAAAAATCGCGAAATCGTGAGCAAAGCCCATTTGTTGTAACTTTCCTTTATTTTTGTTTTTGGAATAACAACAATTCAATCCATAATAAAGGTTCCGAATGGCGTTAAACGCAACTACTGTAACCCAGAGCATAAACGAACAGAATCGTATCTGAGCTGTTCGCAGGTCAAAGTGACTAACTCCATTCTTTGAATTTTTACATATTTTAGTGTCGAAGCAGTTGATTGGTGCTTAACTGTTTCATATTTAAAATAAATTTTAAATATAAATTTCGTGGAGTTGATCATTTGAGTAAATGAACGGTTCAATCTAATGAAGCGTGTATTAAAACAAGTGCCATCTCCAAAGTTTTCGTTTGTCGAGTACTCAAAGACTAACTTACTGCGATATCTCTTCAGCAAATTATAAGGGATCATGAATGAAATTTCCTATTCACAATCTTGTTATTTTTATTCACAAATTCTTCAAAATTCCCGTGTCCGCGCCGGATCGCCGAAACGTATCACGCCCCTTCGAAATATCCGCGAGCAGAACGATCGAAACAGTTTCCTTTTCGATGGAAAAAAAAGGAACAACTTGGACAAGCTTCCGCTGGGGTTACGCCGCGAGAGTAGCAGCGCATCCACCAACGGTCACCGCTACGGGAAAACGCCTTCCCGCTGTAAAAGCTTTCGATTAAAAAACATTCCCACGAGGTGCTTTTCACCGGAACGCCGGGGTACACACCGTGCAGAGAAGAGAGAGATAGAGAAAAAAAACGCGCAGCGATTACATATTAATAACTTCAGGGAACCTTGTCGATCCCCGTTCGCTGGAGACCGGTTGAATTCGATTCGCGCGCATATACTCTGGCCCCGGCAACCGGAAACCTCTTTTTCTCATGCAAACGAGCAATTAGTCGTACGTGCCTTCGCGATTGAGTCACGATCGCGAGTCGAGAGGGGGGTGGATGGGGGAGGTGGAAGAGGGGGCGGATGGAGGCGGAGGAGGAGGAGGAGGACAATGATGACGATCGCGGTGAGGACAGCCGACGACGACAACTTACGCTCTGCCAGTTGCACGTATGCACACACACATACATACACAGACGTCCATACATGCACACGAATGGTACGAGTATATACGTGGCGATTGCGCAACCGGCAGTGCAGCGCGTAGCATATCCGGTGAGTAATTTTAGATGCGTCGGTATGCACGCGTGTGGTCACGCCGTGTGTCAAGGGAAAAGGGTAACAATGCACTTTTTCCCGTTGTCGAACGGGAAAGCTCTCGACGCGCAGACCTCCGGGAGGGAAAGCGAAGATCGTGTGGAATCACGAGATACACCGCTGCGTATCGATGATTTAGGACCGTGATTTTTCGTGTCAGGTGACGTAGCAGGGGCAGTTAATGGCCGAGATTAAATTCTAAACGAGGCGCGTTGACTGATTGTTCGTTGAGCGTCGTAAGTGGCGTGAAATTTACTTCTCATGAATATTATATTGACCGTGTTGAATCGTGGTAATGGATGAAATTATTGGCACTTACGGTAAGGTATGCATCAGTGTGTTTGGATGAGATAGGTCAGAAACTTGGATACGAGTTTTAGGTGGGAGTGTAATAGGTTTCCGTAAATACCACGTGGATATTAATCATTATTGACTGCGTTTATGCGACTCTGAGGTGAGACTGCAACGTCGTGTTATGAACACTTGCCACGATATTTGAAGCTGCGTTTGAGTCACGCGCGATGATTGATGAATCATAGAATTGGTCACAGTCACTAACTGCATTGGAATTGATATAAGGTAATTAATGCACTTATGCCACATTGTTGATTTAAAACGTAAATCTTCTGTAACGACTTGACCAAATAGTTCGAAGCACTCTGTACAATAAATTACATAGAAATGTACGAATTCTGGCTCTCTATTCTCTCGAGAAATTCTCCTCACCGTTCTGTATTTACTCTATGATTTACATATATTTCAAGGACCTAAAAACCCGTAACATTACGAACATTTCTATTTTAATCTTGCAGATTTCCACCGGTAACTCCTATAAATTCAATCGCCACGATATTAATATTACTCCAGGTGAGCTCGTCAGCGTGGATATCGGTCGCGTTACACGTCAGGAAACAATTCCGTTGCCGTTCGATCTGCTCGTGGCAAATATTGAAGTCGGTCCCTCCCGCGCAAAGTATCCATCGCATACAGAGACGGAAGGGGGTGATTCACAAAAGCAATCCGTGGACGTATATAAAACTAATCGATGAGATCCGTGGTTACATCGCGTAGTTCGCGAACCGGATAAAAAATTATCATGAAACGACGACAACAGCCAGGCGTCTGATCGTCCGTAAAACCACGTGCAATGCCGTTTCCCCCGTTTATCCGATCCCACAGCGCCGGGGACGGAAAGTTTCGGGGCGCAATTGTTCCCACTTCGCTCGATAACACAGGGGGCGGTGTGTGCTTCAATATTTACTCCGGCAAGGAGAAACCAATTAACGAATGAGCAATGAAACAAGAAAATAAAACGAAGAAACAAGCCGATAGAACGGGAGTGGAAACGAAACGAAAAACAAAAAAGGAAAAAGTACCGTCCCGATAGCCCGTTCATTGTTACCGATTGGCACAAAAAGGAAACAGAGCAAGCGAAACCCGAGTCAATAGAGCGGAAGACGAAATTTCCACTCCCGTCTGTGGAAAAAACGCGAGGTATACGTAGCATACACTCGATTCCCGTTGCCGGCTGACGATAAAATATTAAACGCGATCCTCGATTCGCGACGCGGGCAAAAACCGGATTACGTGTATATGCAAGGGTACTTGCGCGAGCAGCCGATGAAATCTTGATGAAATCTCGGAAGGCCTCAGTCATGGCTCGTCATCGTCGTGGGATAAGAGACACACGGTAAAAAGGAACGATTTTCGAGGCCACGAACACGCTTCATCGAGCTCACGCGAGATCACCGTGTGTAGTTAGTATTGCACGCGAGAGATAACCGTGGGCTAGATCGTTTTGACGCGCGGAATCTGATCGTCAATTTTCTGTGTGTCTCCCGGACCGGATCCTGCGAATAAGAGGATGCAAAAATTTTGTTCGCGTGTTCCGAGGTTGAGCAACCGGTTGCACGCAGAGGTTCGTGGCGCGCTTCCACGATGGGAAATGGCGGAAGTTGAGGAGCGCTCGCGTATCCGTTACCGTGTTTCGTAAACACGAGTTAGCCGACTGGGGTTATTAAGCGTACCGTAATATGGAATTAATCGCGTGTTATCGTGCGATGGAATTGGAAAAATAGATTGTTCCTGCGGGAAAATAATTTCAATTTCTGTGCAAAGTATAAATGAATAATTATTTCGGACAGGAAAGGCTGCTTCGTTATGATTAGCTTTGTCTGTTTTCCAATGAGACCATGTTATGTTGTGAATTTTCTATATTTCCATATCTCGATGCTTTTTGCATACGGAGTGAGTTTTATTATTTAGTAGTTTCACTGTAACGGGAAGAGGGGAAATGTTCTTTTTGCAATGGCATGTATACAAGCTCGTTGATTTGGTTGTAATCGACAGACAGCGCGAACCGTGCTCCCTTATGAATCATGGCAGAATCGCTAGACAAACGGCCGAGTTGACTGTAACGCCTGTTTGGAAAGATAATCGCAACGATGCAACATTGAAATTCCTAATACGTGCCACCGTCGGGCTATGTACGCGGCATACGAAGCATCGATAAGTGGCCAACAGAACTGCGACCCACGAAACTGCATAGAAAACTACGTTCGCGTATGTAGGAAGCTCGATGCTCACGGAAATTTATGTCGCGAATGTTCGACCGGAGGGGACTCCGAGTAAATTGGACAATTTTGTACCTTGGCTGAATCAGTACTGTCTATGTTGCGAAGAATCTACCGAGAAAACAATATTTGAAGGAAAAAATTGCATGTACATACATATGTGGTTAGCATATATTTTTTTTACATTTCTTCAATGTTTATAAATGTTGTTTACACAAACTAGTAGAACAACTAGTAGACTGAACAGTCACCACAGTATATAGAATTAACTTTCTAGAACCGATCTCAACTTTTTTCCGAAGTTCACAATTGTTGCGTAACCATTTCGAAAGAACAGTTCGTAACATACATAAATTCAATTATGTAACTTTCACTGAAACTACTCGTCCGTGTTAACAACACACGTCGTTGTTCTCAGAGAATCAGTATGCAAAGTATATCATGCAAATCCAGCCGGATTTAATACAAAAAACACGTCGATAGCAACGGCGGTTTTCGAATCTGGGTTACCGTCGACATCCGCTCAACGGGCTGAAGAAAACTACGCAATAAGGGGGGGCCTCGGTAATCTTGGCTGCTTCCACGCGCTCCGGCGCAAAAACTTTTAGCGAGCAATTTAATCTCGCCTCGTACGTGTCAAGTACCAAGCGATAAGACACGAAACGTTACGATAATTGAACACACGATTGTTTCAGCCGATAGGTGCGCGGAACGCGAACGTGTAACAGTGAACGACGGAAACATATTCGAAAATGTTTGTAATTATGCGAAGTGGAATACTTACGATCAATTGAATTATATTTCATTTAGTATTACCATTTTCGAACATTTCTAAGTTGATGATTATTCGTATCTAATACTGTATTGAAATAAATGGAGAATTTCTAGAAGCACGTTCCACTAACTTCAAGCACGAAGGAAAGATATAGACTCGGGTTTTTTTAAATATTAGATTTCATTTTAGAGAAAATTGAGTTGCAATATTCATCAAATACGCGCGCTATCGTATACGGTTTGGTGTGACGTGTCCGTCCACTGCCTGCCGTTTCTACTTACTCTGGATATTAATGAAGATCGGGTGCAGGTGTATTCGGCATTGTTTTGATAGTCGTTGTTCTCGGAAACAATAACCAGATACAGAGGTGGTTCTATATATTCCGGACCACGTATCTGCTGGACACATTATACACAATAAACAAAAGAAATCTATAATTGTAAGTACAGATCAGAATATTGGTTCCCCTAATATGTACTAAAGTGACCAATACTAACTTTTTTGTTCCTAATTTTTCTTATCCTTTCGATAAATAGAATACATGACTTCATTTTACTAACTTTCGTAAAATGTAGTTTTTTTTCCCACTACCGTGGACAAGTATTTTCTTTCGCAATTCCCGCACGGTACTCGAAACTCCCTCCAAGGAACTCCCGCGAAGTTGCAGCGTGTTTCGTTTCTCCTCGAAAACGGACGTCTCCGTTCCAGAAGTTTTCCGGTTTTAAAGGGCCCAAGACAACGCTGACGTAACATCGCCAGTGGACACCGTTCATTGAACAATCGAATTATTTTTTGTTCTCTCTCTGGTTTCGCACAGTCTCCCTCGTCGGAAAACGGTTGACGGTCCCGCGAGAAGAATGCAGAATCGTGGTCCGCCATCATCTGGGCGCTCGTTCCAGAAAGCGGCGCGAGAGAATAGAGAGAAAAAAAAAGGGGTCGGAACTGTTACGGCGATTGTTTGTACGCGTTGTAAAGATAACAACGCTCTCATGGCGATACCTACGCGGTTGTCATTAAGACTCTGGCGGCAGTAACGCTACGTAGAAATCCTAGATTTTCGTTCGTTCCGTGGCTTACGCATAGACGGAAGAGAAGGGGGGAGATGATAAAAAGAAAAAAAAGCTAGAGGACGATGAAGACGGAGGGAAAACGCAGCGTTAGAGCCTCGCGGAATTCCAGGATTGCGAACGGTTGACATTCGAGGGGAATTTAGTTGACTATGAATGGGTGACATTTGAATACTACGCGCGTCCCTTCGACAAGCGTAGTCCCCGGGTATAGTCGTGTCACGTTACGGTTATGACTTCTATTACGTGGAATTTGTTCGCAGTGCCTGTTACACGGAATATGCCTGGGACCTGGGTATCCAATTTTCATAGTGGAGAAATATACGTTGCATAATGCGATGCGTGGTTCCTAATGACGTTTCCCCTAATGGTTGTTGATTGTATCGTAGTCTTTATGTTCGCGATTCTACAGTTTCTATTTTGGATAGTTACAATTCGTCCAGGGGTTAATGGAAGGTCTGTAACAGATTTAAATAAAATATAAATATCAATCGGACGAATATTAAAACTACATGAAACATATAACTGGTAAATACAAAGGAGAAAAACAAAATGGTAATTGCAAAGAGAAAAGTCAAATGTTATGAACTTGGTTTTTGAAAGTCTGAGAGTTGTTGCAAAGTGTTTCTATTTATAATCATAATTTATGAAGAAGTAACGAAAGGGATATCTCGAAGACATTATCGTTGCATTTAAAGGTCACGCATTCGCGCGCGGGCGCGCGTGCTTATCGATTGTAACGAATTAAAAAGGACAAGTTTTATTGGTCACACGCTCGCTGCAATCGCAGGACGTTGAAAAATCGAGAGGCCGTGGAGGACCGGTTGTGTAACGTTTTACGTTCTGTAGTAAAGATGAATCATATCGACGCGGCACGCATTTTCTGAATGACCTATAGAAACTATAGTGTGTGTATCTTGTACGCCGGTGTATGTGTATTTAGAGTTGCTCAACGCGAGAATCTTATATCACAGGAGATCTTGCCTTGCGGTGACTTGTGCTTGTTTTTTTCTTTTTTTACATTCCAACGGTGACGTCATCCGACTGTTTGATCAACTCTGGATTTCTAGTCGAAGTCCAGTTAGAAGTGACGTATTCGTCCGAAATCAAATTTAATCGAGCACCGAACAAAAATTAAATCAGTCGCATTAATATGGATACAATTCTCCGAAAAACTCTCGATTCACGCCACAAATAGCGACGTCTCGAATGACATCATCGGTATATAACGTATGTCGTTGATCAAACACACGACTCACGTTTGTTTCATTGACTGATTCATTCGTGCCGGGCTGCGTCGCATACCTTTCTACGTCAAGCTGGACTCGGATCGTCCGCCACGGAGAAAAAACTACGTTCAATTTTTTCCCTCCTCATCGACGATGTGACCGAGTCAATTTACGATCTGACGACGAGATGACTCATGATCCGCGGGAATCATCGACACCGACATTTCCGGCAAGGGATCACGATTCTATCTAGGATTCGTCATTTCTGTCCAGGTTCCACGATGCCAGTCATGTTTCCGGGAGGCTGCTACTTTTCTCTGGTAATCTAAGTTGTTAATGAGATCGAAACAGTTTCTTACGATCTCGCGTTTCCGGCCGGCAGGAAACTTTCGCGAGCTCCGATTTATCAGACGACGCTTCTTTGCTCGGGATATCGCGCTCCATCGATGTTCGATTTCGTAAACACACGGTTGTCGAGCAGGTAATAGTTATCTCGACGATTGGGACGGTCAGTCGTGTTTGACAGGAATAAATATTACTAGTAATTACGGTAAACAGAAATTGATAGTGTCGCTGTGGGCGTGCACCGAGACTCAAGACGCTGGAATTTCGACGAGTAGTAAATGTTTGTTCCTTTCGAAGCTAATAATTTGGTTCTTAATGGAGGTTTTCATATATACGTAAGAGTATAATACATTTTACGGAAATATTTATGCAATCGAGATAAACAGAACAGATTATTTTTAAGCCGTGCTGACGGAATGACGCATTGATTCATTCATGCAGATTGTACAAGGTGATTCTCACACTCACCGTTAAGATATTCGCTCTTAAGCACTCTTATCTCGACGCTGATCGTGTTTATTAGCATAGAAAATCGATTTATGGTTTAAAAGAGATGCAGTTACACATTGTATGTGGAGAACGGTTGAAAAGTGAGATTCTCTTTAGTTCAGGTAAGAGCTAGAAACATTTCAACTTCTTAGAATCATGTTACAGTCATTCATGGACGCAAAAAAAGTTTACATAGTCGCATCAGATACATTGTCGCAAAAAAAGTTTACGAAGAAACGCTTATACCGTGTTTCTTAGTACTCTTTTGTTTCCTTCCGAGCATGGTAAAAGTTGCACGGAGTTTTTCTTGATTATGCGGAATTCCCTTCACTTTGTTTCATGCTTATAATTATCTCCACAAGCTTAAGATGAGCATTAAAATTTCAAATTCTCGCGAATCTTACCCGTCTCCCCCCTTCCACCGGCTAACGCTTTCTCACGTCCCCTTAATTCGCTATAATACCGCAACGCGGTGCATATATAATTACAAGGTCATAATAACAATAATAAAGTGTATTTCCCTGTTCCTTTATGCTCTCGTATACGAGATTGGAGATAAAGAAAAACGAAAAGGAAAAGAGAGCGTCCTCGTAACGAGATACTACATTCACGGAAACTGCAATAAAACTACGCACGCACTTCGCCCATTACGAGTATCGTTATTTCAATAATGGGGATACTTAATCGTTTTAACGGGGTACATGTGTGTCGTTATATTTTTCAATCACACAGTCGATTCTGCCTATACGAGATCATAATCTCGATACTCAGCATTCGAAGCACGAAAATTGTTGAGTGCAAACAAACTGTGGAACATTAAATAAAATGCATCAGTTTCGCATAACACGACTTTAAATTTTCATTATTTTCATGATCAGATAAGTATAACGAATACTACACTCGCTGCCTCGTAAACACTAAAAGCGCCAGCACGGCTACAAAAAGCCATTTTAATTCGAGACTCTTGTGCAGGATTTCTCAGATCAGATAGTATATAACCAGGCATGAAAAAAAAGTCGAAAAGAAACAATAAATTCTTTTCCTTTGAGGTTTCGATGTCGAGAAAATTCAGTTCGAAAATTCATCTAACTCGCGTGTATTTGGGCTGGCAATAACTAGAAACGGTTTGTACTGGACAGACGCGTAGGCCAAGTCTTATTCTACTGGCTGGGTGACCAATATATTTTCAAATTCGAATATCTCGAAAACCAAGCATCATCCAAATAAATTGTATTCCTTTCTTTCGATTTATATATTCCTTATAGAATGCTTTCTCTTATAGAAATCTTATAGAAACCCTGTCAGATTGTAATACCCTCCCCGATACACCTTGTATATTACATTTTCACCATTTCTACTGCCTCCGAATCATACACAGCAAGAATCGAAACGGACAAATGAATACGGGCGTATAGAAATGACACACACGATATCTCGTTTAACGAACACGCCGAACCCCCGAACATTTTCAGTAACGCAATCAGTAAATTCGCTCGGCTCAAAAGCACATTTCATCGCCGGTTACACCCGAGGCGGGGCCGGTGTCGCGTGAAAATAACACTGATTTCCCTGGTTTTTCGGCGTCGCCTTCGTATCCAATTGCAGCAATCGACGGGCTTTCAGGAGCCTCGCATCACCGCGCACGACACCATCGGAAATAACGCAGTTGAAACGTCGGGTGCGGGGGATGGCGATGGCGCACATGGAGAAGGGGTGGTTTGAGGGACGAAGTACCCCGTCTTCGTCATCGATTCTGTCTCGCGGCCGCGATTTCGCAGTTTCAATCAGACAAACACGGGCTCGTCCGTCGTCTCGTGACGCCGCCGTTCGCGAGTTTATATCGCCGTTCCGGTTCGAAACCAGTCGAGGGAAAAGCAATTTGCAAATAGGTCCGACAGCGTAGTAGGCGCGCGCGTAGAGGGTTCTGCCCCCGGTCGTCGTGTCGGATTCGCGTTCACGATACGCGGCTGTCCACGTCAAAATACTAATTAGTCGTCGGATAACCGGGGTTCAGCCACGGCTCGACTCGGCACCGGTGGTCACGCTTAAGTATTCACCCTCACCCACGGGCACCGATGACGGTGCATCGATCATTTGGCTCCGACTCGGATCTGATTTTCCCCGACTGTTTCGCCCAGAGATTGGATTTTCTAGTTTCCACCAGAGGAGGGATGGGGATCATTGTGTCCGAGCTGGGAAGGGTTTCGCGCGCGAAGGGTCGCTACCGATATTCCCATTGAATATTGAGCATCGAGGGAGGCGTCGCAGACTACGGGCTTCGATAATCAGCCGCCATGGACCTATGCCGTGTTTAATTGCGAGATGAAATTCTGTAGACAGCGGATATTCGATTTGTGGCTACTGTTATTATTCATAAACGGGTTCGGGGGCGGAAGTTAACCCGCGATGACGTTGGAAACATGTGGAGAATTGTAACAAATGTGGTCGTGGGGAAAGAGCGAAATTTTGGATTTTTTATTTCGATGGGAGGTACGGGATACCAAGCATGTCTTTCACAAGACCAATTTGTCGTTATACTTACGGTAATCCAATAAGGTCGAGGGCGAATCCAACCGTATCGACGCTCGCGTCCTTTGTACGGATTTTCAGCAATAACACTCCCAGTCTGTTAAGCGATCGCCTAGGAGATTATCCGTAATTGCTAATAGCCCGAATAGTCGGCCGTGATATTAGGTAAGTACCTACGTTTACATTGTCGTCGACAGTAATACGATGGAAATTCGCGGTTAACGGTACCGGCGACGCTTTTGTTTCGAGCTCCATCGAGACGGTCGTGAAATTAATAAATATCGTCGGGCTTTGCAATATTTGTTTTGGATTTTTATATTCTGGTATATTAGATATACTTGTGTGGATGTAAACCCAAATAATCAGTAAGATATTACTAGATAATAGATCTGTGTTTATGGTCGACAGTTCTAGTGTTAAATATTCTTAAAATGAACTTAATTCTTACACACATCGACTATTAAAGGGGAATAAGAGGAAGACTTTGTCGAAGTAGCAATATGAGTTTAACATTTAAGTTTCAAAGTTTCGTACTTCCCGAATTCCTACCAAAAATCCACTTTACGCGCGACTATCTAATAAATTGCTTGTAATAACGTTGTGTCTCGAATGACAGGGTACTCTCTTTCCTCGAAAGCTTTCGTGGGGTAAGAGCGTCAAGAAATTGCCGGAATTAAGGGAACATCGATCCTCGTGACTCGAGGAGAGCCAGAATTTCGAAAGACGAACCGCTTGTTCCAGAACTCTGGAGCGTTTCGACGGGGAATTGGGACGCGGAGCTCCTGAACGCCGCGTAATCCGTGATCCACGAGAGTTACGGTTGCGGCAGCCTTGCGAACGATAATCGCCCGAGAAAATGCTTGAACGCGATTATGCAAGCGGGAACGGAACTCGCGCGGCTGCTTCGTCGTTTCCTATGATCGCGATCGAGGAATCTCGTTCCGACTTTTTTGTCGTGCTTCCCGAGAACGAGGGAAACCGAGGGAAAAAGGAGTCGAGATCGACCTCAGAAATTTACAGTACGGTCAAGACAATATTCTTCCCAGACTATTTTCATCATACAGGAGGACACACCCGTCTTCGCAACGATAAGATAAAATAATAAAATACCTTCAAACCTGAGTGTCATTTCTCTCGTCCACTAGCGGGACATTGACGAACATTAGCCTAATGTACCCAGATTTCCAGACCCAGTTTTTAACGGTACCGATCGATAACGGTCCCTCTCATTCGGAGTAAATTAAATACGACGACGGGGCGGTCCACCACGCGTCCGACGTGGATTGCGGTTTTTTTTTCTCGCCTTTATCGCGGTTCTCATGACCTCGCGGCCTTATCCGTCCGTCGCCTTTCAGCCGGAGGTGATTTCTTTTAAAGTCAACCGACAAGCGGAGCCCTCGTCCCTAACTACCGGCGGCGCCCCTTAATTGCACGGCTCGACACACTTCTTGCGAGTTAATTGCACAACGTGCTACGCCACGGCGAACGCCGCCACTGCATTTACGTAACCGCGGTTTCATTCATGCTTTTCGAGACGCGCGCGCCCGCGACACACAAGGCGCCATCCCCTAAACACGCCACTACTCCCCTGCTCGAGACACTTCTGTTCGCCTCCGTTTTTCCGTTCTTTTTCTTCTTCTTTTTTTTTTATTCACGTCACTTCGACGTCGATCACGACGTCGTTCGTAGCACGCCACGGTTGTTCCCCCGGAAATATGGTTTCCTTTCATGGTGAAAATGATGTCATGCCTCCAGGTTTGATCGTGAACGGTCTTCGGCGGCGCGTTTAAAAATAATCGCGCGATGCACGACGGTTACCTGCGTCGATGGACTATTTGCGTGTACGTACGAGCGTTCCGCGGGTTTACGATTCTTTTTAGCGCGAGCTTTAGGATTGTGAAATCGCAAACGTGCCGTCTAGTAAGTGTGCGCAGTATGTAGGGGTGATTGTTACTGCGATATGTTTCAGAGTGTGTGAGGAGGCTTGGTGATATGGGAGATTTCTCAGTTATGAACGTCGTGCAATGGAGAACTTTTATTAGTAGAGAAGGTGGTCCAAATAGAAGCTAGGGTCTAAATATGGGCTAGTTGAAAGTATAGGGTATGTTAAATGCTTCGTACTAGCGGAAATAGTGTGAATCTATGACTCAAGGAAAGAAGAAGCTTATTTTTTATTATTATTATTATTATTATTTATTCAACGGGCAATGATTATTGCGAACGGTAATAATAGTACACCTCCAGAAATTCAGTCCATAACCTTGAGCGATCCTGTGGCATGTTAAAATTCTTCGAAACCCTCGGCCAGTACAATAGGAAACAGGAAACATAAGGTTTCCTTCAAACAACGTAATTGGTGCTAAGGTACCCTTGACTCTTCAGTTCTCGTGTTATTACGACGTATGTAGTAAAAATGTACTTGGACTGTCCGTGGTATGAACAAAAATATTTCCATAGTACCCCGTCCTCTTTAATCATTTCTTCGTCCAAACTGTCTCCATGGCAGTCAAATGCTAACAATATCAAAAAATGGATCATACGCTCATAAATTTTGCATCTTCCGAAAAAATAGGGCATCCCATGCGGTTAATAAAGTATTCATGAAATTTCAGAGGCGCAGTTCCGTTCCGTCCGTGGAATTCGTATGATTCATTGCGTAATTCGCTTTGGAAGAGGCAAAGTCGTCGGATCAGTCGGGCAACCAGTTTCCTCATCGATGTGACATAACCGTTGCAAATCAATTACACTCTGGAAGCCCGTCGAAATCGCTTCTGGCGTATTCCGGTCGAATCGATCCGGCGACATCCGTCGTTCTGACGCCGTGTCGCCGAAAGCCGATCGCGTATCGCGTACACACAATCCACACGGATATACGCACGCCAGCACACAAATATCGCGTGAACGCACACGATATCCTTGAGCAGACCGAGCCTCGACGTGGTCGCCAAATATTTACCGGTATATTTCGGAGATCATTAATATTGGCTCTCGCCGATGCTCTCGTATTGATCTCGCGCGAAACGAGCCTTATATAATCGAGAGGCCGCATCACTTCGCGAGATTATCACCAGTTTTGCACATCTCCGAAATCGTCGCGTAAATGTCCCTCGTGTTTGTCGTTTCAATTCGCGATCGATGTAGATCCGTACTAGATTCTACGTACGTTCTGACGTATGTTATGACCTGCGTATGATCTTTACTCGTACTATAAAACGTTTAACCCTCGAATCGGTGCCTGAAAACACATGGAGTTTTAAAAGTTCCATCTGAATCATTAACCTACGAATCGTATTGAAGGTAGGAGTCTTTCAGATTCAGTCGTATAAACAAACAGGTTATTTTGCATAATTGCGTTCGAAGATAATGTTTAAAAAGTAGGGTGTATTAAGAGTCCAATCAGACTGAAGCACCACTGTTGTACAGACATTAAAAATGAATTTTAATGACGAATTGCAGTGTCTGAATATTATTACAAGAAGATTGATGTCCGAGAACGACATTACGAAAATGTCCAATCGATGCGAGTAATTATCAGATTACGAGAGCATAAATAGTGAGAACTTATACCGTATTCGTAATTAATGTTTGTGTCTTCGTTTCCCCTGGTATGAAATTCTAATTAAAACACTACAAATGTATACATATTGTACATATATACGCGAGTCTCGGACATTCCAAAGACACCTTTGCTCGTGGTCGACCACAGCAGCAACCATGTTTTAATTAAAACCGAGAAATATATATTTATCATAATATCCGTTCCGCCTTATTATGATTAATTAGCCTGCAGTCCACGGGAACCGTTCGTGCTCTACTTCGATTCGAAGAATACTCAATGGGGGTTCTTGCTTCATTAAGCCTCACGGTGTGCACGATAATAATTCAACCTTGCTAAACTACCCCCGTGGTCCGGGGATAATATTCCGCGAGACGCATAAGAAAAAAGGGGGATAACTTGTAAATACCCCGGGTCTCATTAAACACGGGTTTCGTTCCCTTCGTTTAATACGTTTTAATAACCGCCGCCGGTACGCAATATGCTAATCGACGCTAGAAATTTGCAATTACATTCGCCATCCCCCTCTTCTTTCCCTGCATCCCTTCCCAGCCCCCTCTCCTAATTACCAGCGTCGTTCGGGGTACTCGAAAGCCTCGTCGAAGTTAACGGCATTAAAAGAGGAAGTTTGCGTCCGCCTACCTGAAATTCGCGGATTTCGCGTAATACGTTAATCCGTTCGTCGAACTCCGTCAAAGTGTAACAATATTTTCCAACACGTTTTCGTTTCTTAATTAATCGAGGCTGTTGTTAACTCTTGTGTTTTTACAACTCGATATCGGAGGAAACGGAGGCTGGAAAGAGGGGAGGGGGCACGAAGTCGTGGAAGATGAGGAAATCCGGAAATTCGCACGAACCCGATGTTCGCGTCACTTTATCGTCGTAAAAGCAACAGTTTATTATCCCACACGCATCGGGGACCAGTGTTGTCGAGGATATCCAGGTTTGAGCGTTAAAAATAACCGACGGAAGGCGACGCAAAAGAAGCGTAGAGTCGCATCCCCCGGCATCCGGATGCAGCCGCGCGTAAAGGAATTCCGTTCGCCCCGCGTGTCACCTCGACGTGAAATGTGTCATTACGGGTTCTTTGTCGATGCCAGGAAATCATTACGAGGTTCCATTTACAAGAACGCCGGGTGCGCGGGGGTCGACAGAATTTGAATTCTTCGGGTAAATGCGCAGCGTTCCAACGCTCGCGCGACACCTACGGTACTAAAAGAAGAATCCGTGAATTTTGAAAATTCACCACCAGCCCAGATATTTGGAATTATTCTCGGAACATTTCACCGACTTTCCAAATATTCCAACGTGAACAAAATTATCCAATATTTCCGCGCTGTGACCTGGAAAGAAACAATTCCTAGTCCAGCACGAAAAGCCTTACAAAAAGTAATTTATCCTGTAAGAGATAAGGGACCAGTTTACGCGATGTAACGTCGAATAAAATTCCTAGTTCACTAACTTAATCGTTACGGTATCCTAGTGATTTCTAATTGCGAACAGAGAGACGATGTTCGCCGCGCGGTTAAGATAAAAACGTAGCTCGGGGTTGTCGACGGAAAACGGGCGCGGAGTATTGCATTTATATTCAATTATACAGGTGTTGCCGACCGGGTACGTAAAAAACTGGGGGAACGGGTAAGTTCGCGGCGCGTGGTGAGCAACGAGTGCGGTGCACTTTACGGGCAGTAACTAACTCGTGACATTTATTTCAACGGTGTTGCACAACGGCTTTATCCGTCTCTTACGCCGGTTTCGCGTTTTTCCGAGGCCCTGACCGAGGGAACCGGTCGTTTTTCGTACCCACGTGCCACTCCATAAACATCGGCGGACATGCACGATCGTATATCGGGAGTCGAGACACGATGCGAAAGACCGCGATTTTTCGTACAAAGACAGATTGGACGGGTACCAAAATGATTTCGATATTCTGCGTCTTCTGGCTATGTGTCAATTTTATTTAATTTTGTTGAATTTTCTTTATGGTTTCTCCCTAACCTGGAATTGATTTATACCCCGAACATGCGTAAAAGATTATTGAATTGTTCGATCCAATGCAGTTCAATCTGGATACTCGATCCAATTCAGCTACGTATATTCTACAATTTAAACGAAGACAAAACTTTTTTTCTCATGGAATATATAATCTTGAAAAGCGAGTTCGTAAACGTTCTCAGTCACTTTCACCGTCGATGTACTTGCCGCGGTTAATGAATTCCGAATTCCTCGCGTGCCGTGCACGAAAATAATCAGTCTCGAACGTGATATACTTCGCGGAACGAATTCACCAATTAGACCGTTTTACCGCTTAATCGTTTCACAGCCTTTTACGGTCGATCTATACGGTCCCGTGTTTTATCGAAGCGATCGCGGGGCGCGCTTAGACATCTCGTAGTGTTACAAACTGCCGCGATTAAGGGTTAAATTGGCATGTAAAGGCACGTTCGGGGGTGGGCACAACCTTATTCCCCTCCACCATCGATAGAAATGGTCCTGTTCAGGTTGAAACACGCGTCGAAGACGATTTAAACGATTAATCGTGTCAAGATACACCAGCGTGGAATTCTAGACTGTGTGTGTCTGGTATTGGACCGGGGCGCGGGTGGATGTTTCCTCTGTCTTTGTTAATTTCACCAATCAAGCCCGGGGACAATGGATCGGGTCTCTATCCGACGGCACAGATACAGTACAATGGGGTGTGTGTTTCGACAAGTTTGTCGACGAAAGTCTGTTGCGTTGTCCCGGACGATCCGCCTTTTGTGTTTCCCTGTGTGCAGAGCCGACGATTAGAGGGGGCTATTGAAAACGGGAATGGGAACGTGTGAATATCGAGTGGCTGAAAAAAATCACCGTGCTTAGCACGTGAAACTGGGGTTCAAGCTGAATAACGAGGAGATTTCGCGGAATGGAGAACTAGGTAAATTAAACTGACGCGAAATCCCTGTATCTACCTTTCAACGTGTTCGTTTATGCATTAAACTTATTATACCGAGTACTACTATAAGATTTTGAACACTACAAAATCTTAACAATCACTCAGTAGCCCACATTTAGACCTTAATCTGTACTTGGACCTTCTCTACTCTAGTGCAATAAAATATAATGGTATAATTCCATTATCTTCATCTGCAGTGGAATGAAATAGCTTTCCATCGTAACATAATCAGAATTCCTGGGATTCCCATTTCTCACACATTTTGTACAATTTCATTATCAACATGGACTGTCGATGAAAATAACTTGTCGCGTAACGCGAGCAGAATTCTCGAGTTTTCGTAATGGCGTCTCCATGGACCACCGCGTAGCATGAAATGCACGGGAAACGACGATTGCCGTTCATTAACCGCATCCCAATAAGCGGATACCGAATCCCGCGTCGAGTCACGCATTTCGTTAATGACACAGGATCGGTAGCGCGTCGACTGCTCCATCATCCCGAGGCGGGAATTTTCGATTGTTCCACGAGCGTTTACACACATCCGCGTTCCGCTAAACAGGCGTGTGCTCTCTCACGAAACCGCGTGCACGTAATTAATTATCGGCTAAGCAGCACACACGAACGTTTTGTAACGTGTCCCGCGCAGAAATCTACTTCTACGGCGATGCGATGATTCCAGGAAACTTTACGCCTCCGATCGATACGTAACTCCGTAACTCGAGGCTCTGAATCTGGACTGATTTTATTGTACAGTTAGAAACTGGTAACTCGTGCGTTATTACCTCGGACTGCTCCATAGAGTTTGCACGTTGGTAATTCCTCGAGTTAATTAACGGTGTCTGTGGTGTCGAAGATATACTTGTATTGCGAAACAGGAATTAGTATAGATACACTGCATTTTAGTTGCTTATGTAGTTGTTCTGTAATGCACGATATACTTGATTTAATTGAATCTTGAGTGCAAGATACAGCAATCAAAAATTTCAAGATGATCGTATAGTTATGAGATACACTGTAGTGTGTACAGTATTCTCGTTTAAATATATCTGATAACCCTAGATAAGAAGGCATAAGGATCTAACCTAAGATAAGAGTACTGTATAATAGTATTATTCCACTATGACTTAACAAAGTTATATTTTATGGTTCGTGCAGGATAAACCTGAATGTTTCGACTCCAAACTCATACACAGCAGTTGTTTTTACGCAACCATTAAACGTTTAATAATTACTTTCGTCCAACTGCTAAGCACTTCATAATTATTTCCATAGTAAAAACACGAAGTTAAGACCTCGGCGGAGGTACAATCACACCGGGACACGTCGTTAACGTCAATTAAGGTAGTCATACCATTTATGGCGTCCTCGTCTTGTCCACCTTCTCGTTGCAATTCTCTTCTTAATCGTTCGTACCCTATGAAAGGAACCGAAGGAACCTTCGAACCATACAGCAATGGACGCCTAGCAATTATAAATCCTTGGACAACATTTCGAACATAGTATGGGTCTTGTTAAGCTGTACAGGCTCGTTGTAAGTGTCTTAACTCTCGAGTGACTCAATGTTCATGAACTAAAGCGGAAAATTTATCGAGAGAAGAGGAAATTTGTTGGTCATTGTAACTCCAACGGAATATAGATGTATTATTTTGTATGTAGGGCAGGACACTAAAATAAAATATTTTGTGATCTGTACCAAATCCGTTTAAGTAATAGTGTGCAAGAAAAATATATTTCATTTTGCTATGTATACAGTCATCTATCATCGTTTTGAAAACGTGTTTGATACATAAAAAAACAACACCAAAGAAAGCGACTAAGGATATACGCGATATATTCCGGGATATCTCCGTAATTTCGTCTGACGAAAATTTCTCTGCACAGCAGACTGCCAAACAGTCGATATATTCAAACGAATTTCTCGACGAAAAGACAGAAATGAGCAACGAAAACGCGCGTGCCCTGCACAGAGTCATGGATACGACAGTCAAACGCATACCCGCCGCCGTCGGTTAATACAGTCCGCAAATAGAAGACGGTCTCGCACGATCGATTATGCATAACGGTGAAATGCCAGTTGCATTCTAATCGCGGCGCTGCATCGACCGTCGCGGCTTGTCGTCTACAAAAGTAGTTCCAGTGGAGACCCACGGTTCTTCCGGTGATCGTGAGCGCTCGATTCACTTCCCCCTTACTGACGGTGGAATAAACCACCAAAAACGAACAAAAAAAAACACAAAACGAGGAAGAAAAGGGGTAACCAGTGGTATCCTCCCAGCCGGGGAACTTCCATCATTTCCGTGGTTCTTCCGCAATCGAGATTTATAAATCGTTATTACCCTGGCTGAAGCCGTGGTTTAACCAGGGGCCCGGGGCTAATGCTACTCTATTGCCCGCATTAGTGTTATAAATCCGTTGTCCTCCACAAAAGCTGGACTAGTCCACGCAGGGATTATCCCATAATCACGCGGTACGAATGAATTTAATGCCGAAATCTGAATAAGCTCTTATTATAATACCGTCTTTTTGCCATTCCCCGGGTACGTATGCTCGAAAACGGGGATCTTCTTGTTGTTGGACCGATGCAGTATCTCTGTGGTCCGTTTTCAGGGATCGTAAGTGTACTTTTTTGGGGACCTGGAACGTTTAACATGTTTCGAATTGGAAGACACGTTATAGTAACAAATTCCGTAAGGATATAACTCAACTAATATGAAATATACTTTGGGAAAATTTCCAATTAAAAAAGTCTTTGCCAGGAGGTCAGTTCTTTAGTCTAACCCAGAAGGGTTCAGAAGTGAATTCCATTTGGTGCTTACAGAACAATGGTTAAAGATATATTTCCACGAAACAGTTCCATTGCAGTTTTAAGTCATCACGCTGTTGAACTTGCCTGTTGTGTCTGTGCATTACTTGCTGTTTCTACTGATTGTAAGTCAGAGTATGCAGCCACGTGTAGGTTGGCTAACCACAGCTGATGGATCTCCTGCGCCCTCTCCCCTTCTTCCTTTTCCACTCATACACTTTCTCTGTCTATTTACAGAACAAATGCTCCCCTCAGTTACAATCAATAAACAGCCGATAGAATCCCTATGCGCGTCTTCACTTCTGCGTCTTACTTTTCCTGACTGAACTATACACGTGCATCATAAGGAACACTTTCTTTTTAAAAACTTAGCCTTTAAATACACAAAGACGTCACATCGTATATTCGATATACTTTCGTACAAGAGGTCATTGACTTCGTACACTAATCGCAACACTGCGTTCCACGATCTTACCTTTTTGCCACCTTATCGGACGAAACTCATGGCGGATCTACGAAACGAAACAGCAACCGGAAAGGAAGCTTCAAAGAACTATGAGACCGTTCCTGAACGGAGTTTCTCGTAGGACAGACATTGAAACGGACGTTAATTAAGGGCGACGCGAAACGGCCAGGACGCGCGCTGCCTATTCGTCTGCGAAGTAACAGCTGGGAGTAGCCAGCGTGCGCCTCCGTGGCCCTCGTCTTTTTCTTCGTGGTTCCTTGTCCGGCCGTTGCCTAGTTACTTTCTTTACCCGCGGCGGTGCCTTTGCGACCCGCGTAGCCGAGTCAGCCAACGTGTTCGTTATACGGGCGCTGAACCAGCCGGAATAATAATATATAAGTAGCGAAGCAAGGATTCCTGCTGCGGCCGCGCGCGCGCGTGCACGCCGATGCCGTGCGAGAGCGGAGGGAAACGGGGAACAAAACGATAATTGCTTCGATTCATGCAACTATGCGGCCGTTTCCGATGCGTTCGTTCGTGCATCTGGCTGCGGTGGTCTCTTAAAACACCTGCGATCCTGTTATGCCTTCGAACCGATTGGTATTGATTTCTGACCTTCTTATAGATTATTGTTTAATGTTCTTTAGTCTAGTGTTGCTCTTCTGGTATAGTACAGTTTACGTTCTACTAATTAGAATTGTTAATTGTATATATATATAATTCGTAATAGTTTTAATTTAGTGGCAATAGATATTAAATTCTGAATATCGTTTCAATTTTTTGTTTGGGCAAAATGGACGGAGAATGATGGGGACAAATAACGAATATTGTTAAAATTGGATAGGTAGCTGAATTATTTTGAAACGAATACAGACTTCAAAAGAAAAATTAGTTTGGATACCTACCGATACGTCTAATTAAATTTCTTTCCGCATAATTTAGTTAAACCAAGTTTCAATGTCTTGCAATGGAGCTTCAGGATTCAGCATCATCCTGGCCATTTATCGAGCTCTTATTGTACCCTAATTACCCGGTACTTTAAATACCTCCGACCTAATCCGTGTTTAACCGAACCAATTACGTCTTCCTGCGCCAGCGACCACACTCTGTCCACCATTCGAGAACGTTTTTTCGTTTTGCCCTTGTTTCTCCATTTCTGAGCCGCAAACTCTTTAGAATTCACGCTGTGCCGGATCGTTAGGTGGACGCGGCGGGATAATCGTGGCGGACAAGCATATTCCAGTTTTGCGGCTAATCGAACCGCTGATTGATGTATTACCTTCCGGACGAATCGTTGCGCACGCAGCTCGATTACCATTTAATCAGTTTCTCTCGCGAGGCTGGCCGCTTCGCAACGTGGCGGTCGCTTGTTCGGCAGACGACTGTACAAGGGACGCTTCATCCAGTCGTGGTCGGTTCATTCCCTCCAGAAATAATGTTAACGATTTTCTTTGATCATAGCGGGGAAAGTGATGAAAGCCCCGAACGCTAATTGACATCACAGCTCGGTGAGCAAATATTGTGCACAATTCGAGCGCCGTAATCACAGTAACAAGGTCGAACCTCGGACCCTCTGTAGTCCAGCAGCCATTTGGAATATCGTCGGACCAGTGATCGAGTCGATGTCCCAGGATAACTCGATCGTGCTTCTGGACCGATCGACCGATCGTGCTTCCGAGACATAGATGCCCCGACAGTGGAACAGGATCGTGAAGACCCTGGACGGGGAAGGAACTTCTTCGGTGTCCCTTTTGTTGGTCGCTTCCATCCTAAACGGAGTCCATAAAAATATCTCGGCGACGACGTCACCCATTTCCCTTACGCGCAGGGTTTCCGAACACGGGGGAGAAAAATACTGCTGGCCCTATTGTCGCTCCACTCGTGATGCTTATTTCGCAGCCACTCTCGCGAAGCGTCTCTCGAGTACCTTCTCGCGAGAGGAGGAGCCGCGCATTCAATCTGAACCCGCGCGAACCCGTCCCTTCGGGGAAGAACACGGGAGACCGAAGACGCGCGTTGTACAGTATACAGCATAGATTTCTATTCCAGCGGGTAATTTAGTTTCCGTTTACTTGGAAATAGGATTAGGATAGGAATAGGATAAGGAAGGATAATATCTTCAATCAGAACACAATGGCAATCAACTTCGTAAGAAATTGCTTTTTCGAAACTTCTTAGTAAACTATGTACTCTAATCCGTCGTTAATTGAATCTGCAATCGCCAATTAGCCAATTTCCTGACTGCACAAAACAAAGACTACTAATTCAGACGGAATTCTAATTCATAACTTTCTTTCTTTTACTGACCCCCTATTATTGTCGTCTACCACTAGTCTCAAACACGGTCTGCCGGACTGTCCATTCATGGACCTACGACGAACTTACAGCTTGCAGTTCGCACTAATTACTGGGTCTCCGAAGCTACCAAAATTTATAGTTTCTGCTCGACCTTAACTTCTCGGTACCTGAATCTACATTAATTTACAGCTTATAGTCTATATCACCTGTGAGCCTACAGAATAATAAACCCTGACATCGATCTTATGAATACAATACAAGATAAAACCTGGCTAAAATTAGCAGGACCAAACAAAAATAAAAGGTAAAATATATTTTTATATTTTTCCCTTCTATCTTAACCACTCCAGTCTACCTAACTGTACACCATTTTCTCTGCATCCTAAAAATCTTCGATCTAAATACACGATCATCAGCTCCGAGCTATTTTCCCGCAAAAAAGCTAGTTCACATTAGCGCCGCCGACAAGAATCACTGCGAGCTACTGTACACGAGCGCACGCGCCTGCGGTGTGTGTCTTCTCAGGAGTGGCTGAGGGGCCGGCGGCGTACTTTGCATTTTTATTGGCGCATTACGGCGGTTCTGGTGGCTCCGTAAGCAACCGCGTCAAAGCTACCCCTCTTCCCACGGCCGCCGCCGTGTGCACGAGCTGGCCCTGGCAGCGGAATGATTCCCCGGGCACTCACGAATCTTATTGGAAATTTAACCGATAACCGGTGCTCCATTAAGGGCCCCGCTGGTCGACCAGACGACCGAGTCGCGGCGGGAAATCGCGCGGGTTCCTGCATTCGATGCACGAATTAATGGATCGATATGCTTCATCACGTCTGACGGATTCGGTTACCTGTAGATCGCCGAGGAACCGCCTCGATAAGACGAGGATGATCGATTGATTACACCCCCCATTCTCCCACCGCATTTAAATTACCATTCACGGTATCTTTTCCGCTGCACGCGTGACCGTGGAAGAATTCTGTCGTAATAGCCTTCGCGTGGAAAATTGAAGCATACCTCAATTGGATTTTACAAGCTAGATATTAACCCTCAGAAATCACACAGCCTCATTTAGTTAGAGCGAATTGGCGTTCTGAATCTTTGATGATCAAGAACTTGTAGAGAATAAAAGCAAATTGAGCTCGTAACATATTTTGTAGAGTATAATTTCTTTAGTAATTCAATGGTAATAATTGCAAATTTGTTGTAAAGAAATGGTAAATTTCAAACCGAACAGGCGAAATAATATTTCGTCGGTGCAAAATTCGCACTAGTGTGGCGTCTGAGGGTTAAATCGAAAGAACGTCTATCGTAAGATCCACCATTGTACAATTCCTCTGTAGGTATCTTTGAACAGTAGAAGAATTACAAGTATCACTGTCGTATTTTTAACTCTGTACACGAGTTCCAGGAACCGCTTAAGAGTATCCGTGGATTAATTAAACTTTACAGATCCACGGGCTCGCCCGTGGCGTCCCGATTCTTCCGTTTCGCCGGCGTGGGGAATCGGGAACGATGGAAGTTCCCAAGAACCACAATGGCTCCGAACGAGACACAGGGATCTTGTTTGCCTCGCGTAATAAGGACATCGCCGGGACGACGTTTCATTAAGGTAGATCATTCGTTCCCTGAGACGTGTCCGTCCGTATAGCGTGTCACAGACTCGCGGATACAAGTAATTTCAATTTTCGTCGTGGTATGAAGAACTGAGAGGAAGCTGGTTCACAGAGAGAAATGTTTGCTCTTTGCGAGACTCGACGAGTAATTTACTGTCGCAACTTACAGGGGCACAATAACGCCGAGCTTTGTCCGCGAAGGATTAATTATACCGAGCCCCGTATCACGTCCAGGTGGACGGGCAGACGTGTCTGTAAACGATAACCATCGTATTTTCATTTTGTCGTCGCGGCGATCTAACGACACTGGATTCGTTCGCGAAATGGAAATTTCGTTTAATTCGTCCACACGCGATTATCGAGGATTTAACGATCGAACGATTCGTAACCCTTGGAACACATCCCGAATAGGCGTGTTTTATAATTTTTCATTACGACGACGCGATTCGGCTGGCGCGAAACGAAAATTCGATTGGAATCCAACCGGGAGACTGTTCGACGAACAAAATGGATTAAGGGGAAATTAAATGATTGTTCTTTTTTTTTGAATTTTTCCGCCAGAGAAATTTCATTCGTTACGATTATTGCGCGCTTTTAACTGATCCGGGATTCGAATGCCGCCGAAGTGATTCGGTGTCGGTTCGCGAGGTACGATGTAACGAGGTACACTCTGCGAGTCGCCGAGCTTCATTCATCTGTCGATAAATTGTACACTCAATTTAGATCGAGCAATTTAACCCTTTGGCTAGGACAGAGCAGGCTATAAAGCGTTTCACGAGTGAAGTATTTATTCGCTTGGATCACGGTAGAAAACAAACGAACGTGATTACAATCGTTGGCTATCGAACGTCTCTTGATACAATGTATAGAAGAGAGCCACTGTACTGGCCGTTTCGTACTAAATGACCACTTCGCTGGAAGCCACTATACTTGCTCATAGTATCTAGAGCAGAGCTGAGCAAAATTGACTCCCGGGAGCTAAACGCTGTCCCCACCACCGTTCGCCGTTACCATAAACTAACAAAGACAAGAAGTGAATCAGTCCCCCATTTTCTTCCTTTTCAAGATCAAGCAACTTCTACTGTTCCTAGCTCCCACGTTAACCACGCTATACCAAACAAGAGTATCAATGGGATTTAATGAGGAGAGTTAAGTCTGATGTGACTACAATTTAATTAAACATAACACTCTTACAACGCTTTAAATATAATAACACGAATACGATTTAATTATAACGCACAACAAGAAGAATAACGAAATCACTCCACTCTCAACTCACTCTTTCACATCCCACATATCTACTAATATACAACCGAGTATATCTCACGAATATCGTCACACTTGTTTCAACCGCCACCACACAACTATCACACGATACATCGAAAGTAGCACAGCAAGAAAGTAGGGTGAGGGATGGAGAACCGACATGGTCTCCCCGAATGCAATGCGATGCGTATCGATCGTTCGCCATATGTGAAATAACTCAAATAACACACACGCTGGTAGGCGTGCAGCCGACGTCCGTCTTTCAGAAATACTTTTTCTCGCGAGCTCAAGTATTCCAACGGGATACCAAAAAGAAGAACGAGGGATGAGGTTGCACGTACGTGCCAGTGACGCTAGCCCCGCACGAGAGTTAGATTTTTATCCTAGGGGGGGAGCAACGATCATCCCATTGATGAATACGCAGTTTCCATGAATACCGTATGAGATTTGTCAGGGCGTGTATCTTCGGTGCTCGAGCGTCTCGACACTCGACAGGATCGCCGGGTGATCCGACGTGGAGCTGCGTTTCGTCTTTCGCGAGGGGGATTTCAGTAGATCAAACAGCAGCTAAGGAACTATTATTGAATATTTTAATTACAGTAGCAAATTATAGGATAATAGATTAACATAACAATTTCTTCTTTAACCCTGATCTAAGGATAAATTAATAGATATCTTATCTATAAGCTATATGAAATTTAAAAGTCTAGTAATAGGCTATCGGTCAGTAAAACGTTAATACGAATCGAGGATTGGTATATTTGTGAAATGTCTGAAAGTATACTCAGAGGGTTGCACTGAGTCACAAAATTGGTATTTACAGGAATTTATATCAGTAAAAATAGAACAGATAATAACCAGAAGAAGGAATAACGTATCAAAATTTATTATCAATAATAACGGAGGATTAAGTAACATCATCGGAAACAGAAGTAGGAAATCAGAAAAGTCTTCTCGGTTCGCCTCGGAGCCCTCGATCTTCTCCGGCCAGTTCCGCGCCAACTTCCGGCGAAGTTTAGCGCGTCGAAGTCGTTATAAAAGCCGGCGTGGACCGATTTCATTTTATCGCGACGCTGTCATCGGCAAATTACCACGTAAACCGGCCGGGGCCAGGCTGGACCAGCGTTCGAGTGGATATTACGTTGGATCCGCAATAACTGTAAGCGTTTCGGGATTTATATCGTTTCATCCTCGTGTAACCACCATATTGGTCGTTGCTAGAGAGCTGCTAAACCCTTTACCGTTCCGCCTCGCGCCGGACAATATCCGGCTAACTTATATTCGAAATGTTGCAGCAGCGCGCTGTTACACCTCTGTCATCCCCCCAACCCTTCACCTGACTGGAACACCGGTACGGTCGTTCCGTTCGCGAGTCCGCGACGAGAGCCCCGACCGACGACGATACGAGCCGCGAAAATATTGTAACCGGTTTCTCGCCTTTTTCTCCCATTCAATATCTGGTCTGCGTTATTTATGACGTCTATTATCCGACGAGAAATACGACAGGAGTCGCGGCCGATTACGGGGGCCTTCTCGTGGAGCCGGTATCGCCTCGCACGCGCTCTAACGTCGCTTTAGATTCTACTACTACTCGAGTCCGTGTCGCGTACCTTCGTTCGGCCCCATAAATATTGCTCAGCGTAGACTCCTCGAAGTTATCGAAGTCACCGCGGTCGGGAACAACCAAGTAGAAGCAGACACGAGAGAGGAAGAGAGCGAAATGAAGTCACTTTCGATGTAGATTGTCGAGGATGTCGTAAGTTTCGCCCGTGTACGCTCCAGAAATGGGGGGATAGTTTCGGGATTCCTTTCGTTCTGACTTCTTAGACTTGCTAAAATTTTTGTTCGGCATAGCTCAGCGGTGTCGAACGGGAAATTCGATTGAAAATGGATATAATATCGATGTACGACACACCAGATACCGAATAACACGTTTTCAAAGTTTATTCGTGGAACATTCCGCTGCATATAGCAATGAATGTTGGGAGTGTTTTTGCTTCGGAGTTCGTAGTAAGTTATATTACTGTCGGTACATAACATACAAAATATCCCCCGCTAAATTCAATATTCTTCCAGGTGATCGGCAGTTCAACCCTTCTCCTTTGGAGCAGGGGAAAAACCCGCGGTTTCTGCGGGGTAAGTTGCGTATGCAGACTAGCATATAGGGTCGACGGAACGGTCGTTGAATCGTGGCCAGATCGGAATGGGAAGTAGAAGATCCGAGACGACTGGTTTTCGGTCGTCTGCCAACGCTTTTCGCTTCTCGGTGTCTTCCACCCTCCGTACGGATGTTTCGTCTGTTCCTTGGTTCTCCGCCCCCCGGTTCGCCGCATCCATTCGCGCAAATCCACCAACCGTTTCTACCCGTGGCTTCCTCCCTTTCGTCGCTTCTGTCCGCCTCCATGGCGAGACGATAAATTTTCCGGCTTTAAATCCCGGTCGCGACCACGACCACGACCGCGGCGATCGAACGGTTTCTATACACCCCACCACCCCTTCGGTCCTGTGTTGTATATGGCACGCGAACGAGCGTACGGCTTGTACCGAGTTCGCGTGCCCTTGTTTACCGGCCTGACGACATATTTATGAGGTTTGCTTAACGCCCCCCCTTCCCCTTCCCGCCTGCCCGCCCTCCCCGATCCAATCTCGATATTCGCGTCACTTCCCCTTCTGGAGCTAGCACCCCTTTGTCGTTCCTTGTACATTTTTCCTCGAATCCGTTTCTGTCCCCCTCCCCCATTTCTAGCCTGTTCTTATTTTTAAGGGGGAACCTTGTACTATCACGCACGCACAGTCGTTCCTACGCGCTGTTTTCCGACGTTTTATGGCTGTTGGACTATGCTGGGTACCTACGCCCTTTCGTCGGAATCTTGAGAGAAAAAGTTGACTAATTGGATTCCTGGATCTGGTATGGATACCGATACCATTCCAGAAATATACCCTGAGCATGAACGTGTGCCTCTAAATTTTACGTTCCTGTAGCTCGACACACTCCGAGGGCGGCGAATGTGCCGCAAAACTTTTTGGCTGTCGCCGCAAGACCCCTTGTGAAAGTGGTGATTAATCGGGAACTTTCGAATTGTTCCGTCGTCGGTTCGAAGCTTTTTGGGTGGTCGAGTATCGAATGAAAATTGAAGCATAGTTTCTCGGTTAGTACGGACGTTGTCGTTGTAAAAGCTTATTCGAATTATTTGAATTTTCGAATTAACCATTCTTAAAAAAATAAATGTTTGATAACTTGATTGTATCGCTGAATATTTTTAATCACTACAGAACGTAATGCACACAGGAAAGAAAGAATATAATAATTTTGATAGAGTAGCCTGTAAGATCAGTAGATCAGGGCGCAAACTTCCATTAGCCAGACCAACCTGTCTCGTAGAAGGTATCCAAATCATCGACAGATTGTTTTCCTCGCAAAGTTAACATCGTAACGCTCGCCGTCCATAATGAGTATATTCTTGCGAGTTCGAGGAAGGATTAGTAAATTAACGCGTCACATCCTGTCTCTGTAGCTCCCCTTCGAGCTAAATTTATCGGACACCGCCTCGTTAAGAGCTCCTCCTCGACGACAGTGGACCACGTTGGGGCGGGTCTTCTCCGTATGTACAAGCGTTTCTGTTCCGGTTCCGATAAGAAGACACGTCGTTAAATTAATTCCAACGCGCTATAATTGGTTCGATCGCCCAAGTTTTTCAATACACACTACTGTTCTAGGAAATTATACTATACCACAAAATATTTATAATAAGAATCATCCACTCCCCGTTGAAATTAATCGTTTCTCCTCAGTTTAGATGAACCCTTCATTATCCTGTGTTTAGGACAACAAGAAAAATAGAATTTTACTACGCAAAATTACATTTTGTGCAGTTACAACAGTTTCGAACGAATATTTCCATCATTCGTGGGGCCAGCAGAGGTCACAGGGGAGCCACGAAGTTCTTCATCCGTGGCGTTCCAATTCACGGTTATCGATCATTCTCGTAGGGAAACCGACGTCATCCGTGGGGGGAACAGAAAGTTTATTATGGGACCATAAATGGGCTAGGCCGTATCAGCGTGTCCCTTTGTGCGCGCCGCGACGGGAATGGACTATCATCGTCGCCTCGTGCCGATTCGTAATCCTGGTCACGAACAGACCGGGCGTTCCTTCCCCGTGGATGGGAATCGGTCGTCGTCGCGATCGAACGCGTCGCGCGAAATTCACGAACGGGCGCGCCGTTCGATCTTCTTGATTGGTATCGGCCGTAATTGCACGATGATCGAGGAGCGGAAACCCAGCTCTCGACACTGGCGAGTGTACATAGTTGGCAAACGGCACCAGGAAGCCTCGCGGAAACAGTCGAGATTACGTCTGTCCGCGAAACGGTGTTTTCTTTGTCGCGCATAAAACTTACGCTCCGACGGAGACGCGTTTCCTTAATTTGTGTCACGTTGCAGTCCACGTTACCTTCGATTCTGTTTCCTAGCTTCCTGCTTCGCGTTGTATTTTTTTTTCTTTTTTTAATGGAAATGAATTCCACCTGACGGTGCAGTCGACAAAGGACACTTTGCGTGTCGTAACACGTCTAGATGAATTTTTTTTCCAGAGGAAATAACTCTTAGTCTGTAAGATTGTACATGTTGCTTTAGCCCACAACTGGTATTGTGTGATTTTCCACGATGTGCTGGAGGAAGGCAAATGTCTTCTTAAATTAACAGTCAAGTGTGACTTTACCAAAAGTTGACACACGATTCGAAACATTTCGCCAGCAGGCGCAACTGTACGAGATTCGGACAATAATGGGTTAAAGTGAATCCGTTGGAAAGAGTTTTCGTGGTACCGTAACCGTACCCAAAATTAGATCCTCCGGTTTGATTGAAGAGGGAAGAACGGTTTCTCCGCAGACTTTTATAAACTCCGCCGTCGTCGCCGCCGTCGCGTAATTCAGCGTAATCGTGCACGGCGCTGGAAGGAAGAAGACAATAGGCGAGACGCGACGCTCGAAACAGTCGAGCGACGACGACCACCGCGCACATCGCCGTCCCGTTTCCCCGTTTTGGCTTCCGAAATTTCGTCGGGGGTCCCCACAATGGCAGCGCCGGCAGTTGGCATCGACTTGGGCACGACCTACTCGTGCGTCGGAGTCTTCCACAATGGGAAGGTCGAGATTATCGCGAACGACCAAGGGAACCGTACAACTCCCAGCTACGTCGCGTTCACGGACGCCGAGAGGTTAATCGGCGACGCCGCCAAGAACCAAGTAGCCATGAATCCTACCAACACGATTTTCGGTAGGCGCGTACCCTAACAGACATAATAGAAGCAGACTACGACAGGATAAGATATAAGAATACAGAAAAATAATTACAATATACTCTTTCGATAATAAGTACAGAACTTGGGTGTTTGGCTCCAGGATAAAATTGTTAGAATAACTGCATACACGTATAATATCTAAATAGACAACGCGGTTTCAATGTTTCTCATAGTCAAATCGTGTGAAAAATTAGAAATAGGGCAAACGCACCAATGAATGAACACTTGTAAGATTTTAGTAAATTAATATCTATATCTTTTTTTTTTAAATGCATAGTTCCAATTCCAAAAATTGGATAATTGTAATTAATTACATTAAGAAGAAAGAAATACAGAGTTCTCTAATAAATGAATATTTCTAATCGATGGCGCGGAAATTATTTCAATATGAAACAAGCTGTTGTATAAGTCACCAGCCTCTCTTTTTCTAACGTGTTTTCTAACCGATGGCGCGGAAATTATTTCAATATGAAACAAGCTGTTGTATAAGTCACCAGCCTTTTCTAACGTCGCACGATCCGGTCAAGAAGTCTTCGTTGCCCGGTAAGCAAAGAATTCGAGGGACCAATTCAGAATGGAGATCCAGACCATTTTCTAATATTTCACGACCTCTCAGCGAAATGCGCAGTCTGGTTATTATACGTCTATGAGTAACTCGCATCTCGTTCTGCTTTTCCTCCCTCTTTCTATTAAAAGCACGAAATCACAAAATCGTTTCGTGAATCGTTAACGATACCTGCAACGCGAAAATAGAAACGTTCTAGAATTGAATTCTCGATAATCGCGGCGTAGTCCGGCGATTTGGCAGCGTAGCCCGGGATTACAAGAATCAGCGCTGGGTTTCCGGGCTTCGGGTCTGGCTTCCGGCGGGTAGTTGCCCAGGCCGCGAAAGAAACGCGACCGGAAGCCGCTGTAAAGTCGAGAACGCTCCGGTTTCGCCTGCTGCCAAATCGACTTACCGCTACGGGTGCACTGTAGTTATCCGCGGACGGGGCCGGAATACTGTCCTCGCTCGTTTTCACGACGTTAACAGCGAGCGATCGTTCCTCCCCTCGATCCGCTGTTCGATCCTCCGCGCAACGTTCGCGGCCAATTACGCGATCGTTGCCAGGATTCGATATCGATTCGAATTCGCCCGGGGAGCCAAGGATCCCTAAATGAAATCGTCCCGACAGATGCGAAGAGGCTGATTGGCAGACGGTACGATGATCCATCAGTCCAGGCTGACATGAAACATTGGCCGTTCACGGTTGTTAATGACGGAGGAAAGCCGAAAATTCGCGTCCAGTATAAAGTAAGTTCGTTGACCAACCGGCGGATCGATGTTCCATCGCGTCGAACGTTCGACATTTTGACGGGGGGAATTTCGTTGGAGTTATTTCTGAGCACACGGTTATGTTCCTCGGGATCACACTGTGTTTAGACGTGTGGTGTGTATAAATATGTTTTTTTTTTAAATGAAATTACTAAGGGTAAAATTGCAGATGATTCTTTGTGTTACTTTTGCATATCGATCATTGTGACACCCATGCAATAATTCCAACACAATTCCTTGGTAGATTTACTATAAAAATTAATTCCGTAGTACCTTCAAAAATCTATGGTCTATGGGTATAACATTTTACATTAATATCAATTCTTAATAGCGATTATTTTGTCTCGTTTTACTAATTCCAAGAAACTGAACGATTAGTGTGAGGATTGAAACGAAGAAAGTTGTTTCTTTATCTTCAAGTACTCGCTCTGTGCCAGTTAAAGAGAAGAAAAGAACAATTAATGGTGTACCGTAATAGTTTTATGCTCTTTCCTCGGTCACATCATCCTCGGCGTATTACTTTTCCAGGGCGAAACGAAATCTTTCTTTCCCGAGGAGATCTCCTCGATGGTTCTGACGAAAATGAAGGAAACTGCGGAAGCTTATTTAGGAAAGACCATCACGAACGCCGTTATTACGGTACCGGCGTATTTCAACGACTCCCAGCGTCAGGCGACCAAGGACGCCGGTACTATCTCCGGCTTGAATGTCCTGAGGATCATTAACGAGCCGACCGCCGCGGCTATTGCTTACGGCCTCGACAAAAAGGGACGCGGTGAAAGGAACGTTCTGATCTTCGATCTCGGCGGCGGTACTTTCGACGTATCGGTACTGACTATCAACGATGGCATATTCGAGGTGAGTCTGTGTGTAAATCTGCGTTCCATGCCGATCCTTTTTTCCCCATCGCGCTGGAATTCATCGAGATGGAGCCACCTGTCGTCGGCTCGTATAAAAACGAACCTTTGGAGTAGAAGTTTCTTCCTTTTTTCACAGTAATTAAAGAACGTTTTATTTCTTCAATTAGAGTCATAGAAAATAATTGGAGCTTCTGGAACTTTATGACTCGTAGAGTTAATCCAACTAATTAGCGAAGGCTAATCTTCATCGTGTTGCAAAAATAAATAAAGGAACTTAACAGTTTTCACTAGAGACTGGTACAGTAAGGAATTCAGTAACAAAACACTTTTCTGAAATACTATAAAATACTTGGATCAAGGGAAAAACAACTGACGACGGAAGGTTCTTTAAATTTCATAATCCCCATCACTTTGCTTTCGCCAAGGAACCTCGGTTATTATTATAAAATTACCAACGGATTCATGGGAACTTTTCTCATTAGCCACTTACATTGATAATTATACATTAGTGCCAACTAATTACCAATTAATCGCATTTACAGTAACATTGACACTTGTGTACCTGATACTGTAACCTCCCCAGGTGAAAGCAACAGCCGGCGACACCCACCTGGGAGGCGAGGATTTCGACAATCGAATGGTGACACACTTCTCCGAAGAGTTCTCGAGGAAGTTCAAGAAGGATCTGACGAAGAACAAGCGGGCGGTCCGACGACTGAGAACGGCCTGCGAGCGGGCAAAGAGAACCCTGTCGTCGTCGACGCAGGCCAGCCTCGAGATCGACTCTCTCCTCGACGGGATCGATTTTTACACGTCGATCACGCGCGCCCGTTTCGAGGAACTGAACCAGGATCTCTTCAAGAGCACCCTGGTCCCTGTCGAGGAGGCTTTGCGCGATGCCAAGATGGAGAAATCGCAGATCCAAGACATAGTACTCGTGGGCGGCTCCACGAGGATCCCAAGGATACAGCGACTGCTTCAGGTTTGTCTTATTTTATTAAAAGAAAAGGCTTTTTTCACATATTGTTCAATATATACTGGATGATTGGTAATGGCATTCATTAATTAAGAACTTACTAAGCTAGTATTTTATAGGCAATGTTGTTGAGGGTGAAAATTCCTCTACGAACAATTTTAAACAAGGATAACGGTAGTAAAAGACATATAACTGGAAGATACCAATACTCTTACTGTATACATTATGTTTTAAGGAATTTTCCTTAAATTCAAGTTAGGCTCATTCTTCTGCTTGCCTTACTTAGAAAGAAAAAGGACTCACATATAAGGTTCAAAGTGAGCCTGGATTTAGCTTGTGCATATCTACATTTATTTGGTTTTCAAGAACGTCTGGTAGAATGGTACGTTTCCATCAGCTGGAGTTAACAGTCAACCTAACAGTCGACACTGCGTCGCTTCGTTGAAACGAAGTCAGGATGATATAGAGAGTTGGTTCGATAATAAAACGCATTAAAATTCGATTACGTTTCCAAGCGCGAGAGCCCCAACGGGGGCAGCGTTCTAAGTGGGGTTCGGTAGTCTGGACGAAAGGGGACGGATACGGACAACATCAGGACTCCCCCCGGGCCTAACGTTACAGAATTAATGAGCTCGATGACAAAGTCAACACCCGCGTTTTTCGAACCCTACGCGCAGTCACCGTGTTACCGGTATACGATTAGACGCACGGACCGTTTCAATGTATTTACGACCGAAGGGTTTCACGACTTTTATCATGGGGAACGATAATCGTAATTAAATTAGCGTATGCTGTCTAATACTACCGGAACGATAAATCTTAATTAGATCGAAGTAACGATTGCCGGGGTTCTCCGAAGTAATCAAGTTAATGCGAGTTTTCGGTGAGGCGAAAGGAAGTTCAGTGACCTTTAATTTTAAGAGAAATAGTATCCATGAGAATTTAAATTTTATATCTTAAAGCTGCTCCCTTTTGGGATCCCAACACCGGAAGGTGAAAAAATAATATGCCGTGTTAAATACATTCTTCAAACGTTCAAAAACATTTCTGTACATTGAGATCTTCTCCTGAAAATGTAATATATCAAATTAATAATTTACTCTTTGAAAAAGTAATGACGGACAGCTGAATAAATTTTTAGCTTGCCCAACGTGAAGAAAGGATCTGTCAGCCGACGTGTAAATAATAATCGAGCTCTTTGCTTGTTTTTGCAGGACTTCTTTTACGGGAAGGATCTTAACAAATCGATAAACGCGGACGAAGCGGTGGCTTATGGGGCAGCCGTGCAGGCGGCCATATTGCATGGGGACAAGTCCGAGGCGGTTCAGGACCTGCTGCTCCTGGACGTGACCCCGCTCTCCCTCGGGATCGAGACTGCCGGCGGCGTGATGACTGCCCTCATCAAACGCAACACCACGATCCCGACCAAACAGAAACAGACTTTCACTACCTATTCGGACAGTCAGGCGAGCGTCCTGATCCAGGTTTACGAGGGCGAGAGGGCGATGACCAAGGACAACAACCTCTTGGGAAAATTCGAACTTTCCGGGATCCCGCCGGCACCACGCGGTATACCTCAAATCGAGGTGAAGATTTCCCGCCGTTTTAGATAAATAGTCGGATAGCTGATACGGTACAGGACTGTCAGTCGGGCCTATAATCACTAGAACAATGAATCGGGAAAGGAAAACGTGAAAAAGATTCATATTTTCTTTTCTGATTAGCTTATTAAAATGATCTTAGTGGAATTTAGAGATAAATTTAACGTAAATCTATTGGGACAACAGATGTCACATCATAATGGAACTATTACGTTCATTACAACAGAAGCTGTAAAATTTTTTCGATTTTATTCTTATCCTATAAAGTCTGTATATTTGTTTGGTACAGAATTCTCGATACCACTATTCTACTCTCAATCTACTGCTTCCTAAAACGGTCTTAAACCAGAAACGACTCCACCACTTCAATGATTACCGATCAGCAATTAAAAGATAGAGGGTGGGGTATGTCTGGTTGGCCAAGGGCTGAAGCCGCTAATAAATGTTCCGGGCAACCGGGGCCAAAGATAAGAAAACAATTCCGGAGAGGAATAGGCCTCGAGCGGTCGGTACTCGGTGATTTCACCGGAGTAGGAAATCCTTGGCTGGGATATAGAGGGTGTTCAAAGTATTATTGCGAAGGAAATAGTAGAAGAGCAAGTTTCATTATTTTTATAAAGAATGCTATAACATAAACTAAACTTTTGTACTTGCAAGAGACTTTAAAAGCTGAATTTTAACTTTATCCCTTTTATATTTCTTACTCTTTTTTTATATCATATCAGCGTGCCTGTCAAGAAGAGTTCAGTAGGATAACATACGATAACATTAAATCTTGAACACGAGCAGAACTGGTAAAGTATTACAAGTATTGTAAAACATTGTATTGATTATTGCTTTATATTGGATAAGTTTACAAAATAACTCGTTCAGTTATGCTTATGTTATAACATCATTCTAATATTTTTCAATGTTGATCTTGTATAACTTTGACAATTACCATACTGTACTCGGCTCTGTTGTTTCCATATGATATGTAAAAGCTACATACGTTTCGTTCAAAAAATCAAGATTCCTTCAGTTTTTAATATCTATTCCAACTACAAAATGATAATGGATCCTCTTCTACGTTCAATTTCCTGCACGCATCTACATCCGGAACACCGGGAATTAATAACGTGAACACCCTGTATAGATCCATGGATGTGAGGAGGGTAAGGGGTTGCGAATGGACAGGGCTGGCAAGATTCTTTCCAGGCGATCCGGTGTCTCGAGATTTCTTTTCTGCCTGTTGCCATCGGCGTACGAGTCGGTCGGGGTTCTATTGGAATTGTCAGCCCGTCCGGATAAGCATCGAAACGGAAAGCAAACGCGAAAGACGAACAGAACGAACGAGAGGAGACGTCTGGGACACATACAGTCGAGGGGTTGGGAAAGAGGAGAACGACGACGAAAGTAACATAGTCCTCCTTTTCGTCTAATTTTCCGCCTTAGGTGACCTTCGACATCGACGCAAATGGTATCCTGAACGTATCCGCGGCTGAAAAATCGACGCAGAAGGAAAACAAGATAACGATAACCAACGACAAGGGGCGGCTTACCAAAGAGGACATCGAGAGAATGGTGCAAGAGGCGGAGATGTACCATACGGAGGACGAGACTCAGAGGGACAGAATCGCGACCAAGAACAACCTCGAGGCATATTGTTTCAACATGAAGAACACGGTGGAGGACCCGAAGATCAGGGAGAAGATCGCGGAGGGCGACCGGGCACGCATCTCGGAGAAATGTAACAACGTCATCAAGTGGTTGGATAGCAATGCTTCCGCTACCAAGCAGGACTTTGAAGCTAAACTGAGGGAAGCCGAAAGCGTGCGTATCCTTCTAATTACATTCTAGTATTGCTAATTTATGTTAACTTTGATGCCAACACGTAAGTGTTGAAAGTTTGAAGTTGTTGCTAAAACTTCGATTAAATTATAACGTTATAAGGAGCGTATAAAACTTATTCTTTGAGGAAGTAGTTGTGCAGCGCCATTATAGGTGAACTCTATAAGAGTAACAGATTCGTGAATCTGTTATCGATAGATTTCCTACTTATCATCAGAAGATAAATGATTCTGATTACTGATTTACCTACTGATGTTCCAAGCTTCATAGGGTTTTCTCAGTTATCAGCATACGATTATGAACCATACGTGTAATCACAGGTGGTGTAATCAGAGAGGAAACGAGATGCCGGAAAATAGTTGGCGCTGAATGTTAACGTATCTTAACGATTTATATCTCAAAAAATTGCTCTCAATTTGCTCCTTCCGAATCTGAAATTGCTCCCACAGCACCATTAACAGTTAATGAGATATTCGCAAATAAAGCAAAAATTTGTTATCTGCAAAATAGATAGGTAATGGCCTTTTTACAAACAGATCATGGTACCAAAAAATTGCTCCTGATGTGTTTTATAATATTCAATGGTCAGATATCTTAATATCAACTTATTCACAAGAAGCAATTGAATTATTCCAAATAAAATAACAGATAAGTATATTTGAAAATAAGGATGTATGCAAATAAATTCCAAAATCTTATTTCAGAAATAAATTATTTCTAAATGATTTATTTGCCAAATATTTGGTTATTTAAAATAATAATGCAAAATAAAAAATAATAGATTTTCGTATATAATGTATATATTTGTCATTGTAAATTAAAAAATATATTGTTTGTTTAAATTTATTGTGACAATACATAGATATACGTGTTCGTAATAGCATATTGAAAGTAATTAGTTTTTTGTACGCGAACACAAATTACGACAAATCCGACCCCGAACCTGCACAAGCTCGGTGAAGTCGGTATGCAACACTTCAGAGGTTTATTTTTATTTTATTATTAATAATTCTATGATATATGTATATTGCATATATTTGTAGCATCCTGCAAATGGGTATTAACGAGCCATTCCACATCGAAACGCATAAAATTGCGATCTTAATGACCGATTTTATTCGAATTTGAGAATCTAAAGTAATTTTCAGTAGTTCCATACATCTTTATCTCGAATACTTTTCTAAAACATTTAAAGTACTAGACATTTTTACACTTTGAATCTCATATCGATTTCAAAAATAATCCTATTTCGATGTAATATAGAACGTAGTTTCATGAGATATATTCGAAGTTCGCAGCCATTAGCTCGATATTGTCTTCAGTTTACAGTATTTTACCGATGACAATACCGATTGCCCAGGCCTCACCACGAGGAGGTTGCTGCGAGTGGAGGCCCAAGGCAAGTAGATGGAATCACAAGTTCTACATCTACCCACCTTTCACAATAAACCTTATAAATTACTTAAATCTTAACTATATAATACTACCGATACTAAAATCCCTCGGCGGATGACTTCTTTCTTGAGCCTAAACCTATAAAAAACTAAGTTCCCTCGTCGGTTGTCTTCGTTCTTCAGCTTAGAACTAATATTATCTTAATATTCTAATTAATACGAATTAATGCTAGTAATACGAAATAACAAATTTAACGCAATGTAGTCGCTAATACTCAAACGAAAGAGATAGACGGAATGGAAAAAGTTCCATCGATCATTTCGTTTACGCACCTAATATACCAAGCCAAAAATTAATTCTACGATGAACCACGTTAAACTACAGTATGAACAAGTATCGCGATGAAAGTGTTGCCAGAACCTGGTTTAAGAAAATAGGAAAGACGGGCGCAACCTCGCAAACCCGAATCCATCTCTCACTTTCCAGGCCCTTTGGGCTGGTCACCTACGTACCAGACCCGAGCACAGGTCATGACCAAGTATGGTAGTGCAAGCGAGATCCCCTGTAAAACAGAGTCCTTTTACGGAGCAGACTCCCGACTACTCCGTAGGCGGGCACATTGTACCCAGGCGCGCACGAGCCTTTACTCCAAATCCTACTGCCAGGCAAAGACTAAACACGTCCGATATCTGGCTTCTCAATAGAAACCAGAGGGATCGGCAAACAGTCTTAGTGCACAGGCCCACTGCCCGTACCATAATAGGTACAGACCCACTGCCCATACCCCAAGTCTGTGTAGAGAAATCAACGAGCAAAATGAATTAATAATAACTTGGTATGCACAATGGCTGATCACAATTTAAGTCTATTAATAGATAGACTAAAATTAATAATAAACGATGTGATGATGAATATGAATATAACAATGAATATCGAATTATGATTTAAGTTTAACTTACAGTAACTTAACGCAGTGGTAGACGCACGCTTTGAAGATGTAGACGTTGATCGATGTCTTCTTTCGATGGAATAACTGTTTGGAAAAATATTTTTCATTATACAATACACATAGAATACATAATATGCACAGTAAATAAATCACAGTAAATAAATCACAGTACATGGATCACAGTACATAAAAAGATAAATATCGAAGCCAATGGATCTCGAACATCTGTAACATACAAGGGATCAGTAACAAGAGAGGAGACACAACAATATGCACAGAAAATAGATTAATAATATGCACAGTAAATAAATCACAGTATAGAAATCACAGTAAATGAATCACAGTACATAAGAGGATAAATATCGAAGCCAATGGTTCTCGAACATCTGTAACATACAAGGGATTAGTAACAAGAGAGGGGACACAACAATATGCACAGTAAATAAATTAATAATATGCACAGTAAATAAATTGATGGTTGTCGAATGCCTGCAACAAACAATGGGTTAGTAACAAGAGAAAAGACGAGTATGAGACGCGCGACCACCCTCCGCGACGGTTCACGAGAAAGTGAGGAAACAAGCACAGACCTGCACGGGATGGTACGACCTTGGTACACGGCGTACACGGCTAAGTCAATAAACTGGGTGACGCAACTCACTAGCGCGTTGGATCGACGGAGAGCACCGCTACTCGGCACGCTCTACCGTACTCTCTCGCTCGCACACCTCCCCCCATAGACCCCTGAAATTCCTCCAACACCGACGGAGAGCACCGATACCGCGGCTCGCTGTACCGCTCTCGCTCCGTCCCGTTTGCCCGCTCCGACCATCTTCGGCATCGTTCGGTACGCTTCGACACCGACGGAGAGCACCGATACCGCGACACGCTCTCCCGGTCTCGCTCACTCCCATTCGACCGCTCCGGCCATCTTTGGCACCGTTTTGCGAACTATCGCAGAAGTTCTGGAATTAGTTCCAATTTCCCCCACCAACGTGGTGGGGGTGCCACTAAATGTCCCATAAATTAGTACCGATAGTATTACATAGTTAAGATTTAAGTTATTTATAAGGTTTATTGTGAAAGGTGCGTAGATGTAGAACTTGTGATTCTATCTAGCTGCCTTGGGCCTCCACTCGCAGCAACCTCCTCGTGGTGAGGCCTGGGCAATCGTCAGGGCGTCATTTGCTACATTTTCGGGAAAAGGTGTCATTGGGCTGTTACTTCATTGTATTTACTAATACTCTGCTTAACTAATTTTCGGTTGTAATTTTATTCCGTTGTCACCGTCAGTGTACTGGAATGTTATTTCACTTCTTGTAACAAAATTTTCAATTTTCTAGGTTTGCAAACCAATTATAAAAAGGTTCTATGGAAGTGTGAATCCAGAAGCGTTCAAAGGATGCGATCAAGCCGGTAGTCCTTCGGACGGTCCAACGATAGAGGAAGTAGAGTGAATGTTTCGATGAATCATGCCGAGCGCTGTTTTTCTGTGGACCATATCTTTAACGCGAAATAGTTCATCGCGTTCCCGATGAAATCAACTCACCGATATTAAAATCTTATACTGTACAATTCATTCTTCTCGAGAATCCGTGCGATGTATCATTCTCTCATATACAAAGTAACAATAGATGCAACAAATATCTATGAAATCTGGCTGGTAAAATGAGAAATAAACGGGGGCAGGTCAATAATTTCCAACGTGTTATTTATTGCAAGCGAGTTTGGGAAAGGTAGTTATCGTAATGATTTCGTAATACATTCGAAATATGCGATAATATTCTCAGACTATCAACGACCTAGCGTCGTCATTTACGCGTGTGGTGTGTGTACGTGTTGTAGGTGTGTATGTTAAACACGCGTACGAGTCTGTATACGCGGATTCTATTGATATCTCTGTTCCGAACGGGTCCGCCTCGCATCACGTTAAAAACTAAACTTGTATGCTTGTAAAGGGTATGTACAGAGTGGGGCACTATTAAATATTAATGACCTTAATGTATAAAGTAAATAGCCTACACGATTAATGGAACGTTTCTTCTCGTAAAAAATAGATTATGCAGAGCACCATGGTATTTTTTTCATTTTTCTTTCTTCTTCTTCATCATCATCCATCATCATCATCATCGAATGAGAACTCGTTTTTATGTACAATTCTTTTCCCTCTTTTTTCCGCGCGTCCTCTGCCGCGGAGCCACCGCGATGATCAACGCGACGAGTAATGCTGCTTGCAAGCACATTACGAAAAATGTGGCATTAGTTTCCGGGGTTAGGTCGAGCGGCGGGATTACAGTGTCGCCGCCGTGTCGGCGCGATATATCTTGCGAACGTCGAGAAACAAACGAGGAACAGAAACTGACTATAATGTGTCGTAAAATTTTATGCCCTGTGCTCAGTCTTTCACGCGCGGAGACAATAATTTTTCCTCGCGCACCACGCGTCACGGCTCGCTCGGCGATTATCCAAACTCTTTCGGAGTTAAATTAACATAATGTAACTCCGACAGTGACGAAATATTGGAAAATATTTTCCAACTACTGTTACCAAGATATTTCAAATCATTCGCTATCAACGAATTTTCAATAAAACATCGACCACTTCTGTAAATCTCACCCATGGTGTCGCCGCGAGCCGTTCGCTGGAACGCCCCAGAAAATGGATTCCATCTCGGGATCTTTGAGTCAACGTGCAAATATTTCATTACCGAGCTCAAAGAACCGGAGGAGATCCTTCCCTTCGAATTTTTCATTCCTGTGGTCTTCTCCGTTCCCGGATTCGTCGTTATGATCGACCGCGATGGTCGGCGAGACGATCACCGACGGAGAAGACAGGAAGCGTAGAGAAAGGAAAATGAGAAGGGGTGGAGGTGTGGTAGGAGCAACGGATAATGTAACAAGGTTCATAAACGACCGAGGCATAAAATTTTTCGTAAGACCGCCATGGAGGCTCGAAAGACCCGTTTGCTCTTCGCACGGTTTTCGAGAGTCCTTAGCCCGGTTGACAGAAATAAGTAAGATCACAAGCGTCATAGGGGCTCACGGCAGCCCCTGGGGGTTAGAATAAAACGTAAAAAATAATAATCGTTGTATACGTGAGCATGTAGAATGGTTTTTTCGATGAGTGTTTCTCGTGTGCGCGCTCGCGCACCCGATCGTCACCATCGTGTCTGTGTGTTCTGTGTGTTTCGTACAACTGTATCATCGCTTAACGACTACCTTCCTCTTCTTTTATAATATATATACACGCTTAAACGCCGCTCGGTTGTTGCGTTGCATCGTTCGTACACATCTCACGACCACGTGGACTCCTTACCCTTTATATCACATATCGTATATAAGAAGGCACCAGAAGTAATTCTAGGTCAAAAGAAAATCCCACGACACGCGCCAACCACGAACGCGAACCATTATGCTGACCGAGTGAACGGAAATGTATCCCGTAAGCTGCGCACACGCTCGATGTTTCCCTTCGATGCCGAAAAAGAACATACATTGAAGTTACACAAATCAATCTTTCGATTCTCAAACCACGATTTTTATCGCTCAATCATGTTCTCCGTATTAGAAACAATTCGATTAACATGTAAACTCGAAAGACAAGTAGCTCTCTGAAAATATACGTATATATTAAAATTTTGATTCGCCCGAAACATTCTACGCGCGCCACCGAATTTAAGCTACTCTAGAGACTTCGACGCCCGCGTAAAGACACTCAAAACAACGATTATTACACAGGAGTAACGAATTTACACATAAAACACGAACGATCAACAGTTCCCTTCGAGGTTACCAGTACGCATAACAGTTCTCTTCGACTCCGTCTTTCCCCATTCACGATTAAATTCCATTCATCGTCATCCCATTTACGGGACTCACGGGTAACAACAATTGACGCGAAGTTCGGCATCGACTAGGGGCGCTCACGGGGCTGTCTCTGGATCTTCAAGATCGCGCCCATCTCGCTCAAACATGACGATGACATCACCATCGAACGCGACCACGAAAGATTATGCACGCGCGTGCCGATATTAAAAATTCTCTCTTTTAGTCGCAAGAACTGGGGAACAAGTACAATTTCACTAGACGGAACACGGCTTCTCGACGCTTCGTCCGTCCAGGATCGAGATACATATATGTATATATATGTATATATATATATATATATATATATTGTATATACAAAGAATGGTAAAAAATAATTTCAAGCTACCGATACCTTATCGATTAGGGATATTATCACTTTCCAATCACCGATTCGTAGACGCGTGTAGAAATTTGTTTTTTTCAAAGTGACGACAAAGTCTCGTCGGGAGGTCGGTGCTGACCGACGCGTGCTCTCCTTTTTCTTATCGTTCCATCGTAGTCGAGAGGTTCAAAAGAAAACAACAATACGCGATTCTCGTAACGCGTTTCGATCGTACGTGATCGGTTCATACTTTTTTTTTTTTTTTTTTTTTTTTTTATTTACGACTAGTCGATCGCCTCTCTCAGCGCGGCTAGCTGCTCCTCGCCGAGCTTCACCTTGTCCTGGATCTCACGGCTGTCCACGATCAGCTTCGCCTTCATGTTGATGAAGTGTTGATAATCGACGAACTCCTCCTCGTTCAGGTACTTCGACAGAATCGTCGAGACGTTCACGCTACGTTTGTCGATGTTGCTCTTCAGGATCTTCGCTTCCTCCAACTGGTCAATCAGTTTGTCCCGTTTGCTCTCGAGGATTTTCTGTGAACAGACATCGGAACACGTATTTCGTATGGAAGTCGAGATTACGATTTGATTTCGATTGTCGTTAATCTTTTCCTGTCCGTAGGGTGACTCGTCACCAGAGGTAGGTACATCATACGCGTATTCGTAGTGATCGTTCTTTAACTGTGAAACCGCATTGCGCAAGATCTCTTCGATAAATCAACGCAACTTTCCGCCAGCCGGATGAATAAGCGTGTCTATGTCTCCGCGGCCTTCCCGTTCGACAACTACAAATTATTTCCACGCCGACGTGGATTACGGTACGTCGGGGACCCAAGGACATCGAGTGAATTTTCTGCTAATCGCGCAAACGTTAAATTGCCGTTTCTGGTCATTTAGAATTCCTCGATTCAACGAAGAAGCGTCGTATGTACAAGAGAAACGATTGGGAAAGTGCATTTGATCGGTTATTGCGGATAGAGTATCCACTTTTCAGCCGAAATAATTGTGGGAAATTTCTATATTAGTATCAAGAAGATCCTATCAAACAGTAAGAGTGAAATTGACTTTCGTTTCTTTAAGCATGCAATCCAGTTAATTGTATTATTATTACTCGATGATTAAGTCATTTGTTAACCCAACACAATACTGTACACCAGTCCTTCGGTACATCACCATAAGAAAGATACTTACGGTGACTCGCAAGTACATTCACTAAAGGCTGCGACTTCGATTTGACCAAATTATTCAGAAGTAAGAAGAATTTATGACAAAAGGACAATAAAAGTAATTATAAGGAGAATGTATAAATGCAAATTGCATAAAACTTTTAACACATAATTATTCTTTCAGAAATCTCTGAACGATTGTGCGAGTCACTCTACAAGGCCAGTTCCATTCTTTTTTTATTCGCAATTCGAACCTTTCGACAGCAGTGGTAAATCAAACTCGACTAAAAGTGTCAAATGCTTGAAAAGAATTGATATTGTAGAAACTCACCCTTTCAGCGTGATCGGCTGGCATTCCATGCAAGGCGTTCTCCGCTCGTGCAAGTCTGCCGCTTAGCCCAAGAAGAAGGCTGGTGATCTTCCCGACTTCCTCCACGTGTAGTCGATACTTGGACGCTTCTGGCGGTCGTGCGACCGCGGCGATCCGCGTCGCGACGCGAGCACCCAGAGCATCGTTCACCTCTCCCTCTTCTCTCACGGTCTCCTGTTCGGCTCTCAGGACCACCAGTTTCTTGTCGAGCCTCATCATCAGCTCCTCCTGCGATGAAAATCAACCACTCATAAACCACACGATTTCACGGTCATGTGTGTTCCTTACAACGCGATGCATATATGGAAAGTTATTACGAAAGAATTCGAAAACGCGATTAATGCCGGATGAAGCCGTTGAAAGTTTATACGGCTGGATTCACGATGACTTCCCGCGAAAGGGAAAAATCCACGGACCGTGGACAACGAAGATAAAAGTTTTTAGGAGTATAGGAAGTGTGAGAAAGCGGAAGAAATTAAACGCAAATAATAGGAGTAAACACCTGTTGAGCCACGTGTTACGCAAGGGACGATGAATTGAGTCGTTGGGTGGAGTAACGCTATAACGTCAGTAAATATGCTTCTGAGATATTTAGAGGTTTAGAAAATATCTTGTAAAACATTTGTACAATTATTAAACAATTACACAATTCATAGTCTAAACTTGAAGCTATCTTCCTATAATGTGAACTCCTGACTTACACCATTACTGCATCCACCGGTTCAATTATTGTCGAATTACAATTATTTTAATACATACCTTCTTCTGCCTGAGATCAAGGTTGTCCGTCTGGATCACCGGTGGCGGGTCCTCCTGACGCGACAGGCCCTCGACGGTAACGTCACGCGTGAGTCTTGTCAAGAACCTGGCTTTCCCCTCGGACGTGGTGAAGTACGCCGACGTTGGGGACAGAGGGCTGGTAGAATCGGTCGAAAGAGGAGTGACCGGCGTGGATGGTATCGATTCGTGCCTGAAACAAACGACGGTCACCATTACTAAATCTTTCTTCCTGCTTCAGAAGACGATTCTCCAGGATCTCCATGCGCAAGATTTCCTTAGCACCGATTCGTGATCGTGGACGACACGGATTGCATAATTTTCCATGACTCATGGGTTCGATCGCTCGACACGATTCGGGGAAGAGGGATCGTCGTTTAAGATGATTTACGATTGTCGTCAACAGGGCGCATCCTGTCCCGCAGAAGTCACGCGTTCTTCGATCGGTTCCGCTGTCGATCGAAGACAGTATTACGACTAGTCACCATCCAGTGTCTTCGCGGAATCGTGGGCGTAATTAAATATTGACCAGAGGGGGGAAATGCATCCGCCAGAGATATCTTTATCGGCGGAACGGCGCGCGGGTATACTATACGCGAGAGCAGCGCCGCGACCGAGTGACTCTATAAAAGAGGAGAAAGTGATAAAGAAAGGAAAGCGGGAGAGCAGAGTGACCGCTCCGGAGGCGGTTCAAAAAATAACCATGCCAATTGCCCGGTTATTACGTCTTGGGCGCCGGTTCCTTGGAGCTAGACGAGCGTAATTAATGGAAAACGGAAGAACTGAGCACGGAGAAATATGGCACATTTGCTGTAATAACGACGTAACTAAAAAATCACGTTGTTTTTCTAAATGGGAAACGCGTTCGAACATTCTGCCCGCTATAGTCGTGAACGGATATATATTAAAGTGATTGTCTTGACGTGGTGAGTTCTGAAAGTCTACTTACAGGATTCAGCCGGTGAAAATGACAGAGGACACCCGGTTTTCCTATACTAATAATTCAAAAACTGCAAATTTTCAGTTACGTCGTTGTTGTAGCAAATGAGTAACATGATCGCATCTCGCGAGGTATACGAAAAAAATGTTTTCTGATTAAATAAGTACCACCCTAATGCAGGGTGTTAATCAAGAATTACTAAATTGCATGCGAAGCTTCGTTTCGGAGTTATTGATGTTGCAAATACGGACCAAATACGTCTGACGCGATGGATTATTCTACTCGAAAGGCGCGTCCCGCAACTGTTTTATCGTCCGTGACTGGTATTGAACGCGTGGCCGGCATTTTCGTCGGATCTACGTTCCAAAGAGGCGCGGCGGTAAGTTCTTCACCTGAATTCCTCGAAACAATCGAAGAAACTTTATCAAGTTCTGCGTTCCAGTCGATCGTCGCGTGCACAGAACGAATCTGGGCAAAGATTACCAGGCATAATCGAACTTGTCGTCGGATCAGGGATTATCCCGGGGATTAGAAGTCTGTCGGAAGTGTGGAAGCCTCGACGTACTTTACCGAACGCGCCGGATCCATCCTGGACGGCTTCGTCGACGTGATCCGTGATCGATCGAAACGATGTCACCGCTCGTCCGTCGCGTACTGGCGAACAAAATGATGCGTAGACCACCACCGAGAGTAGCCGGCCTAACAATATCATTTATGGCTAGTTACGCAACAATCGTGCGCCTTTGGTACTTTCTCCCGACGTGTATGCCTGCGTAAATATTGTCCCCGAGTGTCGACAGGGGGTTACGGAATGGGGAAAGGAACGTCGATCGATTATCTATTTTACTTATCGACTATCGTCTCCAATCTACCACTTTACACCCACTTTGTATCGACGAATCAATGGAAACTCCTACTGGAATCGACACGAGATCCTCGATCGTTTACTCGACATCATCGATCTTCTACTTCGTTCGTAACCTTGAAACCGGCGAACAGTTGGAGACCTAGCTCCAACGTTACTCGATAAGTTACAGGTCGTCGAACAGTTTATTCAGCTGTCGAGTCGCGTTATCGATTCACCGTGCCGAGCAATCGTCTCTGGTAAAACGACAATTAAATCCCCGACGCTAATGGAGATTCATTAATGACGTACGAAGCACACCGTCGATTCACGCCCACGCGAACGTCACTCAACGGCGTATAAAGGATCTTCGTAAACGATCCGCGGCGTGACCCCTTTCGCCACGTGTCGAGGATCTACGGATCATGGTGCACTGCGGAAACGGGGGGAAAACTCCTTGGCACCGTTTCGCGACGGGGTACCAGAGGCAATTTCATGGGAAAATTAATCTTGATAACGAGCCGTGTGTGTGTGTTACTGGGTATTAAAAAAACATCGGGGAAACCGCGACCGATAATCGAACGGTTCGGTGAAAGTGTCGGTCGCGTGGGGCAACCTGTATGAAATATCGGCGTCCCGTATCATCTAGGACGATCGGCTCGCATTTATGTAACGATAATGACAAGCTACGATCAATGGCTGGATACGAGGATCATATTTGTTTCTGGGATCGGGGGAACTGGAGTGAGAACCCGAAAGTAACGGAGTCAAGTCGAGGAAAATAATATCGGGGCTAGGGAGAGTTCCGAACTGGTTGAGGCTTTAGGAGATCGTGATGCAATCCGTGTATTATTCGTGCTGACAATAACTCTGCTTAGATATAGTTTATTGTTGTACTTGGTCTTGATACTGATATCCGTGTGATGAAACTTGGAAGGTTTCAGTACAGAATTCTTTGCTTTAACGTGTACATGGATTGTCAATGTTTCGAGTATATTGAAACTAGAGCGAGTGGTGGAATTTGAAACCAAGAATCTGTAGAGTCAAGAACATTTCAAGGTCATTCTCTGAAGAGTATAATGGTTATCATGTATTGTAAAAATGACAGGAATAGTTAAGGTCAGAGATGCGCAAATTCGTTACCTAGATAAAATGTTTCGAATAAGGAATGGAAGATGCCTTAAAACTTCTCCTTGAACGAGTGATATTTGGCAAACAATTATTTAATCTCATTAAGGGCAAAATGACGCTCTCAGATACTGCTGCTTCTTCACTATGCATTATTCGAATCAAATTCTAACCAATTCTAGTTAAAATCAATTTACTCTTGTAAACTTGTGTTAAACAACCATACTAAAAGTGAAACGACTGACGCTAAAAAATTTCGATGCACGTTATAATCATCGTAAAAACTGTAATCTTCTTACTGAATGCAGAGTATAGAGTTTCCTTTATACAAATCACGTTGTCCTTGGAGAGTCCTTGAAACATTTCATAACCCTCAATTCCAGGTAACTACCTCATAATTCCATGCAAATAAATTTCTACGTACACAAGACCTTACATGCTAGAGTCCTAATAATGTTTACCAAAAGGCCTCGTAATTGCTTGATATTACTTCAATGTAATTGCGTCGATGCTTACTTTTTCTCATCGTCGGCCCCGTTTTCAGAGCACGGGGTCGAAGGCTCGTCCAGTGAGAGTCGGCGTCTCGGTCTCGGTTGCAAGGTCGCTTCCACCCTGAACAGACCGGAAACGTAGTCGGTGGGCTTCTTGTGCTCCGGCGCTGGAACTGATAAGAACGAAATGGTTACACACACACACGCCCGCGCGTACACACCTGTTCCCTTTTTTTTCATCGTCTTTCACGCTCCAGAAGTTCTCGTGGAGGCTCCGAAGCCGTAACGCGTGCGTTCAATATCGCGAGAACACAACGATGTGTAATTGAATAACGCGGTCGTCCATTGGGTTAGCGCTTGTTAAAAGAAAAGGTCGTCGCCCTCTACTACTGTGCTTCTCGTCGATGACGCACGACTTTGCACGAATGATTCCTGTCGTTCGTAGCTGAGCAACTGTGAAATGTTCTGTAATATGCGTGGTTCAATGTAGGAGGAGGTCATTCTACGTACAGAAATAAGGCAAAAATGTAGATTCATGTTTTTTCTTGTGGAAGCTTCGTTTTTGCGAAGAATTGAATTTGGAAAGTTCTTTGGTAACGTGCACTTGATTATTGATTATTTCTGCATGTATTATTAGTATTCATGAATATCAGCTATAATTATAATGAAGACAAGATAATAAGGTGGATACATACATATCGTACCATAGCTCTGTCTGTGCTTACGATAAATAGAAACAGTATGTGATGCACAGCCATTAAAAAATGTTCTAATTCCGTTCTACTATACAATTGAACTTTCATATACATTTTCCACTCGTTTTGTTTTTGTACGTGGAATCATGTTATTCCCAGAAAATCTCACAAAATCTATAAACGCATGAAATTTATAATTTTGATAAAAGGTAGACGACACACATTACCCACACGATAAGAATCAGTGATGTCACAGTTAAGTACACCACAAAGTTACCGTTAGACAATACCGAAGAAAGGAATCAGAAAGTGCAATAAAATCGTCGGGGGATGCAATAAAACCGGAGAGGGATCGAAGCCAGAAGTTTGATGATGCCATTAGACGCACTAAATCTGTAGGATTACTTTAAGCTCCAGAGAAATGACTAGTAGGAACACCGATATGGCTGGTGTTTGCGTGGCTTTTATTAGACGTAATCAACGCGAACGCGTGTAATCCAGGATTAGTCTAAAGCGAGAATTAAAGTCGAAGGGAAACATGCGAAGACACGCTGTCGACGCGTTACCCTTTCCCATTGCGCGATCGAGTGACTTTACGTTAGCCAGGCTCGTAAACTGCAATCTGGGTATTCCTTCCAATACCTCGCGTGCACCTTTCGACATTATATCGTCGTTACATTCGTAGGTGAATTTAATTCGAACCGGAGAATCAAGTTGATTGGACAATACAGAAGTTAATCTCTGTATAAAAGGATAAAAAGGAACTAGGTAATATCAAACGTTGACAATTCTGAGAAACGTCACGCCTCAGCTGTCTCCCTTCAGTTTCTTGCGACACAAGCAACTGAATCGGTTTATTCCCTATCTAACATAATGAATTAATTCTCAGGGACTAGACCATAGTACTCTTTAGAAATATACACACTGTATCTAACTCTCGGAAGGGTGTATGATACTACAAGGTCGCAACGAGTGGGTACACAGTTATTTTGACCAATAGCTATTTAAATTTAATTCTACGAAATTTTGAAGGATTTGATCAAGGTTGACTTTGCAGCCAGCAGGTTTAAATTCGGGGGTTAGGTAAAACGATGAAAGACACTTACCTAATAGGGGAACCAGTTTATCATTCGGACTGAGCTGACTCGCCAGATCCCGTCCGAGTTCCTCGCACTCGATCTCCTCTGGCAGTTTCTTCCGACAGAGAAGAAGCTCGTGCATCTTGGCGCAGTCTTCGTTCTCCGCCGGTTCCAAGAGATCAGTCTGCGAGGCAGCGTCGCTGGTCGCCGCGTTCACTCGAAGAACGACCTCGGTGCGTTGCACCAGAGTCAATCCTTCTATTCCTAGTTGCGGGGACACGCAAGGTGACGCAGGTGAAGACGATCTCATCTCCTGGACCGGAGAGTTCCTCGGCGAGGAGGAGGAGGAGGCTTTGGATACGCTGGAGATCGAGGACGTCGAGGACCTGCCTCCGGACCTGGACTTGGAGGACGAGGACGATCTCTCCACTCTCAGCTCGATCTCGTTCGTCTGATTCGAACGGACAGGCGAGCTGGATCTGTACGCGGTGTTCTCCGTTTGGGTCGGACTGGACACCTTCCTGTTGATGGGAGAGCTTTCGATTTTTGAGAAACTGTTGGACAAGCTTCGAGGCGAAATACGAGGATCGGACGATCTGGACGAGGAGGAGGAACTGGAACAGCTTCCGGATCGTCTCGGAACGGAACCTCTTGCACTTTCCCCTTCGATCTGATCAGGCGATCTTGGAGGTGAACTCGTTGGCGGTGGTGGCCTCTCGGAGACTGGTGAATTTTCGATCGAGGTTTGCACCTCTTTGCCACGTGACCAACTGTCTGTCGTGATCGTCGTCGTGGTTGACGTCGACGATGTCGTGATACAGGTGGCGATGACGGTTGTGGACGTCGACGTGGAGTTCGCTCTCTTCTCGTTACGGCGATTCAGGAGTTCGATGTTCTGCGAGGTCATTTCGATGGTGGCGCTCCGCTCGCGGAAAAAGTCCTCCTCCATCGACGAGGGAGCATCCATGCTTCGCGACTGTTTCTGAAGTTAAAAGAAGTTTAATTATGATAGCGGATGTAGACATAGGTAGTTAGTGAGTTCTAGATATGCACAATTCAATGTAGACAATGTTGGATTCTACAGACATATCCGATATCAGACTTGGTAGACCCAATACAAACTATATTCAACCATCATCGGAGACTTCTAAGATCCCCGAGGCTCCGAAATCCTATTGATCCCTAATGACCATCCAGAAGACCTTGGATACCAAGTCTATCGCGTTCAAGACAGTTCCTGGTATTAAGTCTATCGAGTCCGAAACGCTCTGACTCGGGTCTACTAAAGAACGTATTGTCTATCAAAAACAAATTACCTCTCTGTTCTGAGGTAGAGGTTCGCAACTAGCAGCCAGCTTCCTGCGTTCGCGTTCCAGCTGTCGGTTCCTGTCGTTAAGAACCTCGACGCTCTGGGGTGACAATCGTTCCCTACGCTGCTCGTAATCGTGCCTCTTCTCCTGCTGACGTTTCTCCAGATGATGATGATGATGGTGGTGGTGCTGATGTCGATCCTCTAGGTTGTCGTTGTTATTATTCTCGGCGGCTCGGGATCTCGCGTCGCTCGCCTGTAGTTTCTTGTTCAAATCGTGCGACAGCTTTCCGATCACTTCGGCGGAGTGTTGTTGCTGTTGTTGCTGTTGCTGATGCTGTTGGGTACGTTCCTCCAGCCGATGATGAAGGGCGTCCACGCTGTGGGACTTGGAAAGCTCTGGCTGCTGCGGATGGTGATTGTTGTGATGGTGATGATGATGATGCTGCAACGGATGATGAGGCGTGACGCGCAAAAGAACCGGATCGTCGTGATCTCGCGGCGGTGGCCAATCCTCTAGTCGGGACGTAGGGGACATGGTCCTCTTGTAGCTGCCCTCGCTATCAGGTGCCCCGCGCTCCCTCCGGTAAGCCAGATAAGAGGCCTTCGACTGGCTCCTGTAACAAGGGAAACGGATATGACAATTAGAAAATCAATCGGTGAACAACTTATTCCTTACGTGGAACATTGGGGTTAGATGGGAAAAGCTCGATTGGTATGACTCTTATATCGTTACTGGACCGACGGAAGGTCGTCACAGTAAGACGAGTTTTATCAGTTTCCCAGGAATACATTCTCATCGTTGGAAAAAATTCTTTCATTTGCATGACGGTTACCAGCCAGACGCGTGAAACGGACAGTATCTATTACACACGAGAAGTAGAACAGAGCGAAGGCTAAACGCCATCAAGGTGATAACCCTTCAGCGGTCTCCGCTGTCCAGTCGATGTTTACTCAATCGTGGCTTCGATAAACGGTTCCCACGTCCAGGAATGCGAATCTACTAGGAATCTAATCGTTTATTTTTATCGCATCGGGATCACGCGTCGTTCGTCAGACGTCGAAAATAAATGCGCGAAAATAGAGCAACGAGAGCCGTTGAAAACAAGCAGACACCCGTTCTCTTGATCGTCCGAAAATAAATAAGTTACATCTGCTCCCCTCCTTCGCGTTCAACGAGCAACTTGACCACAAGGTTATACTCAAATTTCCAGTCGTCCGTCCGCCGACAAGAATCAAGTTCGTTCGAATTTTGATGAGGTTCATTTGTATGGACGGCCGACCTACGAGACCGGGTTCTCCACGTTTTGATCGTTATACGAGGCGTATTGTCACCGTCACAAAAAAAGGCGGTAATATCCGTTTCAACCTCGATTTCGATGCCGGACCACGTAAACCGTCGTCGTCGTGCACGCGACGTACGCGTGTAAACACGTGAACTTTCCATGGATCCTGAACGCGTTTTGCTTAGACGAAACACTGAACGGCACCCGGCGCAATACCGAGAATTCCTTCGCCATAGAGCTGTGTCGCTCCATCGAAAAACGAAATCGCGCGTTCGCTCTTTAAAATCTCCGTGTGACCGAAACCAGCAGAATATATCAAATGTGTGTGATCGTACAGACAAGAGAAATTAAGAGTGGTGCAATTTCTCTGGCAACTTTTACTCCATTGGCACCGTGGAACTCGACGCAGACATTTCTCGTTCTATGTTCTCATTTGTCAACGTGTCCAGAAGATCGAGTCGTCTGTGTACGGACTCTACTGGCATTTACTCTCACGTCTATATGTACTCGGGAACACTAAAATAGACTCTACGTTACTGCTACAGTCGAAATAAAATATAGTACACAGAGTACATAAACGATCCAACTAAATAAATGTCTACGAAATAATTCAGTAGAATGTGTGGTTCATGCACAGACACTAGGAAACCTAGCATTCCAATACTCGATATAAATTATTACAGCAACAATCTCTCGCTTTTGCATAAATAATCAGAATGTATATTCCCTGGTCGATCCCAGCTCTCCTATTTCATTTATTGAAATTTATTGCGATACTTTCCTCTCGGCGCATAATTGACACTTAATTATAGGAAGACCAACAAAGTCAGTGGAACAAGACGTGTTTCGTGCCACGAGAGGAACGAACGATTCACCCGGGCTCGTTATCATATTTCCTCCGTTCAATACAATTTATTTCCATATCTGAAATCGTGCACGGGATTGCCGATTCGATTTGTCGAATATAACCGCGATTCCTCGAACGGAACAAAGTACTCTTTGGCGAGGCGGCAGCGGACCGAGAGTAAAAGTGATCCATTGTTCGGGGACCGCTTGCGAAATATAACCGACGCATCTCCGATGATTAATCGTTGCTCCGCGATTGATTAATCGTCGATCGTTCGCGCGAACCGCGTGCAGCCAGCCAGCCCTTCTGTTACCCCGCGTTTACGATGCGAGAGATGGTTAATCGAGACCGGATACGTCGGCCGATGGGCGCGTTACGTGAATTTCAATCGACGTTCACCGCTTCTGGGAACCCGTAATTCCTTTCCCAGACGATTTTCCGTACGAGATGCGCGCGGAAAACGATCCGATCTTTGGGAGAACGGACCAATGCAGCTCCGTACACACGTCTATGATTCGATTATATAAGGAGCGTTTCATATCCCGTGCGAAAGTCATCGTATCTACGCGAACCGAGAGGAAAGTGTAACATCCACCCGCTCCCCTTGAGCATGTGAAGCGTTTTGTTAGGAACACTTTTTCTCTGGCTCGAGAGAAAAGAGGAAATCCTTCTATCGGGCAAACGTTCTCAGGTCCTATGATTAATATTGGTATTTCTTATATAAAAAGTAGAGATCGCATGAAACTGTTAACTTTTATAAATAAAAGGTATTTACTGAACTCTTAACTTTTCAATTATTTCTTTTCTGTTTTATGTTAACTTTGTACTTTAACACATTAACTCTCTTACGAAAGATCAGTTATAACAGTTATTTTGCGTTTCATTAATAGAACAGATATATTAAGGTGAAATATAAAAGTTACATTAATTTTTTTGAATTAAAGACAGATGAAACAATATCTCTCTAAAAATTTCAGACCATTACTTCTAAGTATGTACATACATACTTGTTAATAGTATAAAAGAGTTGGCAGTCAATATTCTTCGAGGTAGAATCCTGTTTTCGATGCAGAACCGGCTACCAGGATTTTTTAGCCAACTTTCCAGTTTTTTATATTCTTTCCAGTATTCTGGAACGATGATAATCAGCGTTCAATTGTTTCAAACATGCCACGAGTCACTCGAGCGAGACCGACGTTCCGAGATCGGTATCCTTAATGATTTATTATTAATTGGATACTGGGTACAGACGACCGACTGTGGTAGATTCGAAGTACACGTGATCGACGACGATACATGGTCGGGTATCTGTGTCAAATTTGTCGGTTTTAATCGAATCGGGGCTGACATTGTGATGCCATGTCTGTCGGAATATCGTGTCATTGCGTGCCGGATTTACGGCAGCCTGACAGCACACTTTGAGCCGCGTATACGTGTAATAAGACCGTCGCGAAACACGGTCAAATGAGCTGCGCCTTGAATCACTTTCCTCGAGTGATCGATCAAAAATGGACTCGTCGAACCGAGCTTCTATACATACACGAGACCTCGATCGAGTGTAACTCATTATTGTTGTAAATGCAACTCCATTGTATTGTGTTTCGACGTCATTCGAGTGTTATTTTGACATTTACATATTCGTTGTACGCTCACTGACAGGCGTGTCCCATTTTCTTTTATTCTTCTTACCGCTCTGTGTTATCCTTTCTTATTATTTTTCATGAAAAAATTAACATTCACCATTACACTGCGGAAGTTTGTGCAAATTAACAGTTCTAGATAATGAAAATTTGGCATTTATTTCCTGTAGCAAGGGTTACAATGTACAGTATTATTAAAATCTTTATTTCATTACATTTTACACATTGGAAAATGTTATAAATGCACAAACATCGTCAGTCTATTCATCATTCTGTAGTCTATCGAGCGCAAACCAACGTGATGTACTTTTAATACCAAATTAAAACAAATTTAGACCACGAAAAAATATGTATAGTGAAGAGATCCAGATCGTTTTGTGAATAATGTATAACGCATTATCTCGTTAGGTACTACAGCATGTACAATTTCTTCTTCCTCCACGTAGAACTCAGAATTATGTCTTTTACGCACGTATATTATCCAAAATGATCCTTATGACGTCGGATAATCTACTAAAAATGCAAATTCACAGAGTTTAACAACGATCGCTGACTATTATTTTTTTTTTATTAAACGATCCCCTCAGGAAATGTTGTAAAATTTCCATTTGTTTCTACTAACCTAAGTCCGTCTACGAAGACACAAACTGTATATACCGACTTTCATAGTGTATTGTTAGCCTCCAGTCGCTGCTCGAGCGAGAAGCCAGAAAATCTGGCGATCGATAGAAAATCGCTTCGACGCGATATTCCTCGCGGATTCGCGTTTAGAGAGCGCGGCGACGGCGGCGTCGTTCGTGGAAACTTCTTGTTCGCGGTTCACACGGCTGTTTCGCACCGTAGTGCTCTAGCTTCGCCGTCGCCGATTTCTGTACCGTTCTGCTTAAGATTTTGCCTGGCAGCGGAAAAGAAAGTTGCACCGTAACGAGGTGGCCCGACGCGAAGGACGAAAGTAAAAATTCGCGTCTCGATTCTAAACACGCGGGACAGGTCGGCACGGTTTCGTGACCTCCTGCCAGACCAGCCCGTTGTAACTTCATCCGCGCGAAGTTTGCGGGCCCAAACACACGTTCAATGACGATATGCCCTCCGCAATCGTTTCGGCAGAGACGAGGTACAGGAGTAGACATTTCATCCAATGTATTTTTGCGGCCCACTTTTCTGGAGTTACGCACCCCATTTCCATTTTAGTGTCACTACCCACCGGAGATTCACCGTTCTAAAAACGTAGAGGTCGCTAAAATTATAGGCTTTTTAAGGTGTCGAAAGTACAGTTTAGGTGGGCCACCAATTCCCATAAGATGAAATGTTTACTCTAATACCTCGTCTGTGGTTTCGGGGTTCTTACTTTCTTACGTCGAATTCTCTCGGTCCGTTGGATCTGTATTTCTAGGTTGCGGCTACGAGGACGATCGGATCTGAATAAAAACCGTCCACGATCTGGATGTATAAGTTTCGACAATCTGAATCCGAGTGGAGTAATTGGATCCACGAAGAAAACATATCGATTCTGATGCTGATTTAGAGAACCGTACCCAGACTGTGCGCGGTATTCGATTCAGTATTCGATGGTTCTCGACCGAGAGATCGATTCTTTCTTTCGTTTCGCGTTCGTGACGCGTATAATTATCGTAAGATTGTATATTTCGACCGCGATTCTGTACGAGGAGTATACAATCTTGTTTTTACACCTGCCGCAGAAAATTAGCCGCTTTCGATGACCCGTAATTTTGATCCGACTGTATACACATCCGATAGTTCGGCGCGATGGACGAAGTATGTCAAGTGAAACGCGATTCGTCAAATTCAGAGCCGGAGCGTACGCGCTTCTCAACAATCGACTATAGTTGGGCCGCTCCGGCGCTTTCACGGCTCGAGCTCTTCTAATTAATATTGTTAGAGATTCTACGGGCGTATCGTTCTTCCGTTAAATCGTACCGATGTTTTGTCGTTATCGAGACCTCGACTACGTACTTACGTGTTCCTATCTGTTTTCTAATCGATCGATGAATTTTGGACAGATAGCAGTGTAAATCGAGGAATCGAACAGTAGGATACGGAATATTCTACGGAAACGTTCGAACAATTTTTTCACTATATATTCGTTAAATATAAAATATGCATACCAGCTATGCGACTAGATAAAAATGCACCTGAAGATCGTAGCACTGTTACAAAAGACTTTAAACAACCAACGTTTCCACAGAAAGACAGAAGTGCCTCGATACACTTTAAAGGAAAGTTTCTCACATCGCTTAATGAAGAAAACGGAGGCTCCTCACTGAACTGTATGTATGTAAAACTAAAATCACGACTATCCACCTACTGCATGAACGCAGAAGATTCCTTAACTAGAAGATCAAATATGGACTCGAGCCAGAGACCGCCTTAACATCGCAAGATCGCGTAAAAAACATCTTAAATTATCTGAAAGACCTGTACCACAAAATCTGATTACTCAAATGTCTGTCAATATGACATTTTCTAAAATAATCCATAAGGACAGGAGCAAATACAGGACTGTATTAGTTTCTCCTCTTGAATATCAATTTGCTTAAAAATAAAATAGAATAGTTGTTGTATCCAACGAGAGTATTGTCTGTTATTGTATTCCACAGAGATTATAAATGCATAAAATCCGAAAAATTAAAAAAAAAGAGTTTCTCACAGAACCACACAAATCCACGAAGAAAGTAAATCACCAAAAGCCATATAGCGTCCAGAGGACGAGTAGTCCTCGCAAAAAACTTTCGCAAAGCACAACAAAGATCGAAAGCCTCTCGAAGGGTCCCACGCGGCCTTAAAGCAGCGCCGCGCGATTCGCAAGCTACGTTATTTCTGAACGTAGCGATCATTTCAGCGTGAGAAAGAAGCGAAGAATAAAAATCAACGATTCCGGATCTTCGAGCCACGGATCACTTCCGCGACCGCATTACGCGTGTTCCTTGCCCCTATCGTCCCCTCGAATCTCCGTCGAGAAACATTTTTCTTCTCCACGGTTCGGCCCTCGGTTAATTGTTCAGGTTAAACAGCCGGCTGCTTAGCGCAAACGACTCCATTGTGGGCCCGCGATTGCGTAACGGTGGCCCCGTGTAACACTACGATTCGTTGCGCAACCCCCTGGGCTACGATAACTAGCGCGCGCGAGAGATCTATAATTTTATAAGTACATATAATTACGTAAACTTACGCCGGGGACAGGTACTTGGCCGGTGGGACCACGATTTCCGGTTTTCCTACGGTCTACGTCGCGTGGAATTCTTCGCGAGGCGCGTAAAATTCTTCCGTAATTGGCCGCTGAGTCGATTCCGCGCAAACGATATACAGTAATGTCGCGATGAGTACCCTTTCAGCCCCTTACAAGTTTATTTTTTTTATCTTATCTGTAATAGAGCATCTGTGCAAAATATTGTATTCATAATTGAGAGAAATAAATATGCACGAATCCCATACTTTCAAAGTGTATGCTCACGTTTGACTCTCACTGTATAATACGCGTTACGGTGGGCGCTTTTAAATGAGACCCCCGGTAATAAGAACCGTTCGGAAAATAAGTAACGAGCCACTTCGGAAGTCTCGAACGAAGCCCGGCGAACACGGTGGAGGGCTTAAAAGTTACTTCGCAGCAACGACCATACGTAACCAGGCGTACACGCACGGTGTACCCCTTTCACGACACGTGTTCCTCCTCCTTTCTCCCTGCCCTTCCGCACACCACCGCCGTCGAAGATAATTATCGGCGAGGGGATAATGCACACGCGAGGATCGCCGTTGGTAGGTACGCGGAGCGGTTGGTTTTTTGGCGGGCAGATGCCGTATTCCGCCACTACTCGTATATTAGAGACGGGATAACTCTGGAGGGCTTAATTAACCGCCGTGAAACGCCGCTACCGAAGCGTTAAGGCGACTCCTTCTTATAGCGAGTATTTCAGAAAACCTGAAGCAACGTTGCTGAAAAAAGGAAAACGATATTTTCATCGATGCTCGCGACGAGATTAATCGCGCAGGTAATATTACTGCCGCGGGGTTTCCGACATTTTTAAAGTTATTTTTATTAATTTTAGATATGGAACGAAAGCTGGAGAACTTTTTGCCCGTTATTCGCCGAACGAGGAGAAGAATTTCTGCTTATGAAATAAGACATTATAGAGAGGAAAACTGTGTATTAAGGAGGCTCTATAACTGCTTTTTGTTCGCCATCCACGACTTCGCGGAATAATAAACGAATATCGAGGCGTGGCCCACCTGGATAATTTTCTGAAATCAGTGGTGTGATTAATAGGAATGTTACTTAACGAACACTGGTGATTTCGTGGGTTCATTTGGCCCGTTTTCTCCGTACAATTACAATTATCTGTTCCGAATTCACCGATAAAAGTTTTCTCCTCCGCGCGTAATAAATCGCGGCGTAGTATCGAATTCCATCGTTTCTTCTCCGATCACCGGTATCGTTCCGAGTCACCCGCCAGTTTTTCCGTCTCCGAGCGATCGAACGAAATACCGTGACCGGTATAAAAACCTCTTAAAAAGGTTTGGGTTGCGTAAACGTGTCGGGTGGACCGTTCGAGCGTTTAGTTGAAAACGCGCCGATAAACCTCAGACGCGGAAAAATTCTGAACGGAACGGAGAAGAGAGAATTGTGCCGAATCACGATTTGCGGTCGGATCGTAAACGAAAGTCGGCGGATCGGATTGAATTATCGACAGGATGAACGTCTGTTGAACCAGTAGCCAGGCTATCGATCGGTGTATCATAGTAATTGATGGGCCGGTAGTATGTTTCACGGCCGGTCGCCTTCACTTTGTATGCCCCGATTAATGGTAGGCGTTTATCTGTGCAGACGTTATCGGTTCCGGGCAGGCCGATAACGCTTCTGCAAACACGCTGACCCTTCATTTGAAAGAATCTGTCACATACCATTCGCTCGGGTTGTAGAGTTTGTGTTTGTACACTGTGTTCGCGATTGGTCGATTAGATATATTTGATTGGACAGTGTGATCGTAAGTCGGTGAGTGTCATCGTAGCAGTCTTTATTGCAATGAAAATTGATGATACGTACTTGTTTTGTACTGTAGCTTGAACAATTGGAAATATTTCTTATAGAAGAGAAATTATAGTACAATATGGGAGAATATTAAATTCCTCGAAACTCAAACTTTTATTTAAAATAGGACATATCTGGGTCACGTGATGGCAGAGATGGAAGTACTGATTATCTAGAAAAAGAGTTTCGAATAATGAATAACAGATAAAAAAAGGTACTACGCCATTTTTAATTGAATAAACAAGGAAATTCCATTTTTTACAATAAAATATGAGTACACATCAGAAAGAAGTGTCTACTTCCGCTGAAGTAACGTTCAAGACACCCACTGTACACATAATCCTGGTTCTGCTAATATACTGGGATATTACTTTCGTGAAATCAATATTTATGACATAATGCGCGAGAATTCAGTTACACGCTTCGTGGACGTTTATTCGGTCGCATAAATTCCGGCTGTTACGAAAGTAATACGTTTCGTGTGCGTTTCGCCGGTCGAGCGGGTAGTGGATATTAAAGAATAATTTATGGACCGCCTGCTCGTTCATCGCGGTTCTTTTTTCTTTTTTTTATTCGTCGATCTCGTTGGACGATAGACGTGGTACGCGAAACAGTCGATTCTTTTTCCTTCGATTGGTCGATATCGATAATCCGGAATATCGATCACGGCGATCCCGTGTATCGTGGATTTTTGAAAAAATCTTTCCTCGGTCGTGAACATCGATTATCGTATAGCGTGCGTGTGTTTTCACGGATTTCCGGTTAGCCGCGCGGCGCGCAACCGACTACGCTTCGTCGAACATTATCGGGGCCTGATCCGCGGCAATTAACCGTGCTGATAACGTTCTTTTATCGTGGATTACGCGTGGAGCGCATTGACCTCGGTCCCCGATTCCCCTTCGTGTCGATTCGTTTCGTTTCGTTCGACAAGGTTCACCGAAATATTTCGATTCCATGGAAACGCCGACTGGCGAAGCACGGAAACGAATCGGAGATAAACGTGGCTGAACGCGTCGACCATTGGAATTTGCGTTCGATCGAAGCACCTGGATGTAAATTACCTAGCCACGGGCTAATTACAGGCATGTGGAAATGAAAACGAAGGCTCACGGTGCGGTTTATAAGTGTCGAGGCCGTGAGGAAATTCAGGGGCTATTTAAACTTTAGCTGTTTATTATACAGGATTACTGTGAAAGTTATGTACAGGCGGGCATGAGGTAATTCTACGTCGAAAAATAAGTCGAAATATAGAACATTTGAGACTGCATTTTCGAGAAAATCGACTTTGAACATTAATCTAAAACGCGTGTATTATCCATGGTAGTAAGTAGAAACGGACTGCAATGAACAGACGCGCAAGTAAAGTCCTATTTCGTTTTTTCGAAAACGAACTCTCAAATGAAAAAACTTTCTTGTATATTTTTTCATATCTTTTTAGGAAGAATCATCCCCTGCCCGTTTGTGCATAACTTTCGGAGGCACCATGTACGTATTACTAGTGGGCAGAGCCTCGGGTATATGAATCGTTGCATTATTAGTAGGTTGATTGGAGGAGTTCCAATTCCGATGGATCAAGGTGTGTACATCGTATGTCTGCGACTTTATCTCAACGGTCCAACTGAACAAACTATTCAAATTATGATTGCAGAATCTGACAATGAAATATTTCAGAATTATCTCGGTGTCTCGAAGTATACTGTGGCAAATTCAGAGGAACACCGCGAACTTTAATGGTCGACGACCCGAGTTAATGATTCTCGATCAGGCCTCGCTTCGCGTATTTTCTACATCCACTAAGACAAGGATCGTTGAAAGGAGTTTTTCCGTGTCGAGGGATTAGGTGAAGTTCGTTTACGCGAGCGCGTAAACGGACAAGAGATTACGAAATTCCGTGGCCCCCGAGACAATAGACCCGTAAAACATTCGAACAAATTACACGGCAGACGTTAAAAATGATGGCCGCGGTTACGCTGGGTCGCGTCCATTAAGCCAGGATTTATGGTTAATGGAATGCCTGTAGATCATGATCCGCCACGATCGGTTATTACGACACCACCGCTAATTAACTCGAACCCAAGTTTGATCACGCGTGACTCCATCCGCGGTGACCTGGCCACCGCGTGGCGAAACGAAGACGGAGGGCAAGAAGGAAGTGCAACAATTTAATATTTATGAGAGCGTCGCACGCAAACAGTTTATTTGCTTGGATCGCCGCGACGACCGACGTATCCGGTGACACAAAAGGATGCCGATTCGAGCGACTCATCTGGAACGTGCCAAGCCGCGCCGTATAGCTTGGCTCATGCGCGATTCTACGTCTGGTCGAGACAGGGTGATATCACTTGTTATTTTCGAAGAGGCGTTGTAGGAAGTGAAAACGCGCGCACACCTTCACCCGACGAACCTAATTCTGATCTATTAATCTTCGTGTAATGAGTGGAAAAGTCTAACATTATTTAATAAATCCTTCGTACAGAAAGTGATTGATGTACACACTGGACTAATCTGTTCATTAAGCTGTACTTTCTATTACTAGATCAAATATTTGTATTATACAATTAGTTCTGAAATATATGTATGCAGGAGGTGTATGCAAGATTATTCTGCATGAAAAAACCACATCGAAAATATGGTAAAATTTTGTCCTATGACGCTTTGTTTCCTAGATAGTCGAATTTGAAAATCTTGGCTAATACGTCTGTTCTTCACATTCTGATTCTACTTATTATCACCGTACAAGCATACTCGATGAAATTACTAAGTGGTTTTTCTCGAGAACGAAGCCTCCTAAGAAACAAATTTATTCTTTTTCTTCGACTTACTTGTTCGTACAGAATTATTTCTTGTCTAGTTGTACTACCCAACCTGCGACACTCTGTACACGAAGACTGCCATGTGGATAATGCAATGAATTTTACGAAATACATTTCAGCCTCTGCTCACAAGACCAGTAAGACTTGTAATAAGAATTTCTAAGTCAAGAAGAAAAACTGTATCTCAGTATTCAAAAATTAAAACTTGAAAATTTGACATTTGCCAGGTTAAAACCCGTAAACGGTCCAGCCTAAAGTTCAGATCGATAGTGTGACTAGTTTTCCTCTAATAAAATCGTGAAAGTACCACTACCGTAAAAGTGGTTCCGGTGACTTCACCGCGTGGCAATAAGTTCTCATGCAATACCAATAAATAAAAGCTTCTTAACTATGTCGACAGCTTATTGTCCATACGAATACTTTTCTACCCGAAGGGCTTCGACGAACGATGCAAACACCTCAAGCGGAAGCCTCAAAAACGCCAACGGAGAATTTAATCCGAAATGTCTAGAAGGAGAGCCAATCCGAGGGAATCGCATTAGGCTATCGATCACAAGACCTTTTCAGCCGGATCGTTGTCTACCAGCTGGAAAATTTCATCGACAAACGCAGCTCGTGGCTGGTAACGTAATCTACTGTCTCACGTCGCTCATTGTTTTCGCGGGAGTGTTGGCTCCGAACGTGCGACGCAGGTGTTAAACGAAAGAAAAACATCGATGCCCGCCGATCGGTGTTTCAAAACCATGCCACGCCGTCTGTGAGACCGTGCGTATGTAAATCGCTCGACAATTGTCGAACGTGCACGCGTTCGTTCGTATTATACGACGATTTCGGTCGAATTTCGTCGTCGGAAGGACACGAAAAGCTAATTAGATCCTCTTAAGCGACATTGTCTCTCGGTTACGTTCTGACGAATGGAAATCGTATCGGGCATTGCAAGTGAAACAAAGGCCACCTTTTGTCTTCCTGCAAGACTTCTTTCGTCATTGTAGCCACTTCGACGTGTCCAGGAAAGTACTTTTAACGAAAGAATCTCATGGGTAAAAAAATTTATTTCTTACTTTTTACATTCCTATCAGGTCGGAAAATTCAAAGAACAGGAAAGGAAACTGAAATTTACGACTACAAAGATCTGTAAAGATGGCTAGTTTTCATAATTCAGTATATAAGAAATTAAAATTTTCTGTTGGAAGAAAACCTTTTCTGATATTCTATTTCAGACGATTGGACGAGGCACAGTTATAGATTATTATGCGATTCTTGGCACAATTTATCTTCCAGTGGACCAAATTGTACCAGAAAAAATCTTCGGAGAACTACAATAAAGGAATTCTCATGCTTCAGCCTGACACACGAGACTGCTCCATTAAACTCTTCGACATAAACGATAAATCTTACGAGCGTATCGACTCGAAAAGTTCGTCGAAGGTGCGCCCGCAACGGCAATACCCGTACAACAGATCTCGATTGTTCCATTCGACGCGGGGTTTCGCGCCTTCGATCTCTTGATTCTCCGAGCCACGATCGTGGGGAACGGCCCACGAAAACATCGAGGAGTCCGAGTGAAATCTCGCTTTGCCAGGAAAGTAGGTAACCTTCCGTTGGCCGGCCATCTCGAAAAATGCGTTTCGACTTCGAAGCTGCCGGATGAAAGTGCTCGCATCCCCGCCCGGTAGTGTGTAACCGCGGGCTCCACAATATTATACGTCGAGGGACGCGTGTACGCTCGTATAATTCTTTTCACGCTCGAAATTTATCGCTCGTCGCGCCGTTGAATTGATTATCAAGCCGTGGACCTAACGAGCCGTAATTTATTGCCGTTTACTCTTCCCCCCCGGTCTGGGACGATTTTTCAGGTAGCCGCGTCGATTAGCAATTTAATGTCGTGCAACTCGATTTCCATCGATTCGACCTTGTCAGTGATCGCGTGATCGAGCCCACGGTTTTCGACCTCGTGGTTCGTGGAAGTCGCCTCCTCCTCCTCCTCCTCCACGACCAACGTATATACTTGTTCGTTCTCCTTCTACTCGAGGGCTCGGAACAACCGAGGAGTACTGTTATGAGCGACGGTGGCGGCACGAACAACGGGGTAACCCGCCATAAGCACCGGGCGAACCAGGTATTTCACTATTTTCTCATGGCACTTGGCATGCAGCTATCGTAAATGAATCATGGTTACCATACGAATTCACGGAGCAACGGGGCCCTCCGACTCTCACGGGAGTGAAAAGAAAAAGCGTTATGTCATTGGCGCACAGGAATCCCGAAAAGCCAGGCGGAACAACGATCGTCGATGAACGTCTGTTGGCTGTGGTTCTTTTGTTCCGGGCGTTTTGTCGCGGTTAGGTCGACAAGAAAAGCGAACGTGTAGGTGGAGAGGAAGCTCTGCAACAGAGTTTTTTTCCTCACTTTCCACTGTCACGCTTTCATCCTACTTTGGCGCTGGTATCGGAAGCCGAGATCACGGTGTCTGTATTTGGAGGTAAAAATAGGAAACGGCGAATACCTCGAGCAAATCCTTCGTGTCCGTGGAATCGAGACTGATTTCAGGGTGGGGGGGATCTTCCTGTTCTGGTGAAACGAATCAGTTTCGTATCGCGTTCCGTGGGAAGAAAATGGCAACGAGTACAATTGAAACGGGATACGTCGATCTGTTCGAATTTTCAAATCGAGTGAATAGCAACGTGTTTCTAAGAGGAAAAGAAAACATTGAAAACCTGGTTATCGGGGAACACGACTATGGGGAATTGGAGCATCTAGATAACTATCTGCTTTAAAAAAGATGATAACGCGACGGCCGAGAGAAGGCCAAAATACAAGCAGTTTACGTTCTCAGGCCTGAGTCGGAGAGTAAACGTGATACAATTTCTGTGAATAAATGATCTTTTTTACATGTCGGGGACAGCCACAACTCTCAGTCTTTTTATGCGCGGTTAATATCGAGTGTGAAACAGGCTACAAGAAACGTTACGGTTTGATGCAAATTCCAGGTAGTACAGGTGGTGCAGCGGTATAATGAATTCCTAGAAGCTATTTATTAACATAACACTTAAGATAAAATGTCACCAGACTGGATATATTAACAAGATAATAATTCTGCGTGTCGGGGAGGCGTGCAACCTTTTAAACGGGGCAATTTCACTCGGCTTTCTTCAACCCCGTTGAATACATATGCGAGGTCACTTGAAACATCGACTGCCGATGCATGTGTATTCAAATAAGGAGCAATTATTCAGATTCTCACAATAAGAACAAAATGAAACCCTCGAGTGATACCATCGACCTGTCTCTCGAGGCTGTTGCAAAATGTATGACCAGAAAATGTTAATACGAACAGTTAATACGGCAGAACTCTTTCATTTCGAGCGAGAGAATAACAAAGACAAATTTATTCTACGAATCCTTCCAATCCACCTTCCTTAAATGTCGTGATTTAACTTTATGGGGCAAGAAATAAAAATTGTACGACGATATTGGCAATCTTTTACCTTCTATCCAGTCGTTAACACCGATCTTTTGCACGCCATATCTGTCCGACCTCTACTCTTCAAACAAAGGTAGACATTAACACTTTGACTGCCCACGTTATCCAAATATGGGTGACGCGCACATTGCGAAGAGGCGGAATTATTTAAATACCGTTACAAAATTTTTGCTTGAAATTAATATCACAGTATAATTTTAAACAAGAACAACAGCCTCTACAATTGTATTTGTGTATTTTCGAAGATTCATGATTTAAAAACCAAAATGAAGAGTGTCTGACTACGTACGGCCGTTTTCACTGTGGCAGTCAATGTCTTAAAAAAGATGCACATCGTTTGTTCAAGTTTTTTTCCATTCGCTAAAAAAGCTTTCTACATTCAATTCACGTCTAATCGTTAATACAGTAGTAGCTTCAATTTGCTCGATTAAATATTCCCCAGCCAGAAGTAGGAGTTCCAACAATATCAGAGTTCCGACCGCGAATGCAATTAATCAGACATTCAGAAGAACACCGTCCAGACAAGCGTGGTGTTTCGTACAAATGGCTTTCCACTGTATCGTTATCTCGTAAAATAGAAGCTCCGACGCGAAAAGGTCCGTCGTGAACGGCGCAGCCGGAGGTCGCGTCCTTCGTTTCGACCGGTCATCGCGTCCAACGATTAACGATCAAATGCTCCAGGTAACGCGGAGTGTGTGTGTGCCCCGGTGTTTTACGAGCCGCATACCTTTCGTAAATCAGCGCACGCGATGGAATTTTGCTCATCTGCCTTGCTGTGAATCGAATTACCCGATTCCGCAGGCTCGAGGTTACCGCTGGCCCATCATTACGTTCTCGCCGGAATTCGCACGTGTTGCGGTAGATCCTTGCGTTTAATCTATCAGCGTGCGCCGATCGCTTGCGTCAGACCTTCTAATCGCTAATCACTGCATAAACTCGACAGTCCACACGTTATTATTAAACATTCCTTTTTTTAGCTACCGTAATTGCTCGCGAATGTTCTATGAGTCTAGAACCAAATTGTGGAGGTGCTATTTTGGGTGTGAATATTGTAAATGGAAATGTGAACAGTGTCCTAGTCGTGATGGCAATGCCTTGTATATGGAAGCCGCCATTTCTGAAACACTGAAATTACTTCTGTAACTTGAGTTACCAAAGTCGCGTAATATTTGAATAGATGGAAGAAAATTTGTCAGTAAGATGAACGAATGTTCTGAAACCCTTTTTTTCAATCTGTTTGCAACAGTATTTTTTGAAAAATATGAAACGAAAATCTTTGTAATAGATTGTTGTTTAATTTTCACAAGATTGCAAGTTCATATTACTTCAGTCAGCCCGACGATCAATCGTCGCTACTTCACGAGTGTTACGACAAAGGGGATTCTGTTTCGAATATGTTTTCATGGATCGGCTATCGCATATTTCCATTCAAGGCTACAGTGATTCACGCCGTTTATGAAATATAATACTCGCAATGCGGGCGATCGCGCGACGGTTGTCGGCGTATTGCGTTCATAATAACGCGCACCTCGTGACATCATCCCGCAATTACAATACCTGTACCTCTCCCGTTCAGGGAGCAGCTGTGAGTTTTCGTAACGAGTGCAAATTCGGGTCGAGTGGCTAGATCCGACCTGTGTTCTCATTTTCACGCTTAATTCCCTATTAACGTTAATCCTACAATACTTGCGCTTGCTTTGTTAATTCAAGCCTCGAATTCTAATTGATTTGTAAGCCACTAACATTCTTCCAAAATTCACTGCAATTAGAAACACAAAAACAGGATACACTCGCTTCACGATAAAAATACAAGTACATTCTACTTAATTTCGTGGCAATGGGACTCTGCAAGGATATCCAGGCGACGAAGGGTAATGAGCTGTCGGAATCATTTGGTGGTAGAGAACCGGAATAATTTGTGTGGGGACGCTCGTGTACAGCGCCACCGAGGCAGCAGTATCGACGGATAACAGCGACGATATTTCACCTGCGATCACTTTTGCTTCTGCGAAAGCCGGTACGATAAAGAACATCGAACCACGGGAATAGAGGGGTCCCGGTTATCGGCTTATCGTACCCGCATGGCAGTGTTAACGCGTCGTTATCACGGCTCCACACTCGCCGACTGGGTAATATATGTATATTCGCTGGGAGTTTCGAGCTGGTCCCGGTACCGTTCCCGCCCGGTTCTCCTCGCGCGATTCCCTGACGAAAAATCGCCGGAGAGGTCGCGAACGCGACTCTCGTCCTTTTGTCGCCTGGCCTCGATCAATTAAATCACGGCCTTGCCGCGTACTCCGGTGCCGTATGCACCAGAGGAAACTCCGAGGGGGAAAAAGAAAACAGCGGGATTTAGTGCTTCGTACGCGATCGATCCGAGTGTTCCTTTTAATTAAGCACGGTACTAAGTTACTGGTAATTCATGTGCATCGGGTAACACGATTATCGTGGGCTATTATAAATATACGGGTTTATGCATACCTTGCTATTAAAGGCGAACCGGGTGTTTCTGGAAATGATACGGTGAGTGATTGATACGGGGGAATTAGAGTCTTGGAATTCAACGGTGGAGTAAGTAGTCGTTTAGGCGCGAAGGATGTGGGTGTTGTTTTTGAATGGGTAATTGTGGAAAATTAGGGGGAGCTGCTCGGGCTACTTTTTGGGATTCCTTGTTTCGAAATTTTAGTCCATTCGTTGATCGAATTAGCATGTACAATTATAGACTGATGGCCTACAGGGTCTAATAAAATAAAAAAAAAAATTTTCATCAGTACCAACAAGTTTTCTATTGTATGTTTCACTCAATAAAATACTTACGAGAAGAAAGAAATTCCTACATTTGTTGGTGTCTGTATCAATTACTTTATAAAATGTCATTTCGCATAAAAATCCGCACTCTAGTCATGATGATATTACAAATTTGTGAGAATAGAAAAACCATGTGTAGTGAGAAGTGTGCGATTAAGTAGAAATGGACAGTAGCTCGTCAGACGAAACCTGACAGAAACTTGCGCTTTCAAGATGCACGGTCCACGGTTAATTATAATAATCATTCAATTACACGGTTTATGTTTGCAATCGTTTCTTAAAGATGACTAAATATATACCGCGGATATTACGGTATTATATTTACGAGAATAAACCGTGCACTTGACACACATTTCCGCGGAAACTAGCCCCTCGTTAAAGCCGCCAACAATTTTCTTTATTATATCATCAAACGTATCGCGGCGTAGCCGTCGAATAAAATTCGTAATGGCCTTTACGTAATTCGACGATCATCGCGACGCGTTTCTCCGCAGTAAAGAAAAAAATTGTGTTTACGAGCAAGAAAGCAAGCACACAGACACAATGCGAACACATGCCCAGTCGACTTTCACGTTTTACAGCTACCGTGATCGCCGGCATCGAAACGTTTGAATTAGAGTAGTTTAACGATATTTAGTAGCTTCCGCGATACTTCTGCGCAAACCGCGTGAACAATGAAATCTAATAAAGACGTTAGATGAAAATTCAGAATCCAGCTATTATACCGGTAATGCTATTCGTTTCGAAGTTTACCGTATGCATCTTACGGAGTCTATGATTCAGTAATTAACAGATGTATACATTATTTCAGCATAAATTCATGCGAATTTAAAACATATAATTAGAAAATCATGAGTGTAAAATATTCCTAATACAGGATGTTCTAAAATTGATGATCCACATTTCGTAACAAAAGTAAACTGAAAACCGGCTCCAAAGTGCCGTAACATATGTATGTCGTACACACTCTAAAATATTCCACTTCCTCTTTCACTGAATAGAATGTCGAAAATCTAGCGTGATTTGTGACGAACGCTGTCCAAACAAAATGGTGCCAACCGAACGTCTTATATCAGAAGCATACAATTGTCCCTTCAAAGAACGTACCATCTCTGTGGTGCCTTTCCATTAAAAAATTCCACAGAAAAAGAAACTAATATCTTCTTGACTGTCCATTCATCGTGACAGACAACGTAGAGCACCCTACCGATCGCCACCAAGTCACCGGTAGAAGCACCTGACGCACGAATCCAATTCCAGAAACGAGTATCCGCGATTCGAGCGTGGCAAATAACAGCTCGCCAGGAACAAAGGTGGAGTGGGGGGAATGGAAAGAGACGGGAAAAACCGGCTGCGGTGTCCATTAACGACCGATTAATCCCCTTGGCGTGGGAAAGCGTACAACTTTTTCCAGCCGGGGAACTTCCGTGACATTAGACCACGCAGCAGACACGCGTTACGTGTCGTCCGCCAATTAAGGCGTTCATTACGTATTAATCGACGTTGAAACCGTTATCGCGAACGTACGAGGGCTCCAGCCGGGGTCAGTCGTGAATCACGCCGCCGCCGTTTAACAGAATACGTAACGCGATGCTACATCTTTCTCTCTCTTTCTCTCTGGGTAGTTGCCTGAGGCCACCTCTTCACGGTCGTTCGCACCTTTGCCAAGGACACCGAGAGAGAACCGATCATCGGCAACTGTTTACCCGGTGACGCGCAAACACCGCGAATTTACGGGCGAATGAAATTACTCGCGGCGGATCGAACGGTCGCGAACCGAACACGCCGTTAGGACGTGTATTCGGCAAATACGGCGGCTCGATCAGTACAGACAGCACACTTTTACCATCGAGCCACCTTAGTCGTTACCGCGGGCACTTGCTGTGACGAACGCATGTCCCCGTGATCGGTACCCGTTGTCATTCGAATGCCATCGAAACGATCGGTAAGCGGATACGCTCGGAATTTGCCATTGCTCGTAAAACGGCGGCGACTTTCGCTTCACGGGTAGCGGAGAATTTCGGTTCGTCTTGGACGAAGTACATCTCTGGTATATGAATTTTCTTGTATGTTTATTAGAATATACGAATTTTTAGGGATTCTAGGGGATAATGAAAGTATCGTTTCGGTGAACACCTGATGTCGGATGTCAGACACACTTTTCTTCAGTAGATTTGCTTTCAAATTAGAAGAAGATCAATTAATTATACCGTTTAAATGCAGATAGTACTCGAACATATCAAGCACAGTTCCCCAGTGCTGCTACTATACAAATACACGAGCAGGGAGCACGTAAATCACGGTTCATAAAACTCGAACCTAAGACGTCGCGAATCAACGCGGAGCAGATGGAATATCGAGAAGCTCCGAACAGGAATAAACCGCGGACTTGTTAATTAGGGAGATTCCGCGTCAAGTTATCGCGTGCTTAATTACTCCTGTCACGGGAATACGACTCTTTCGCGATCTCCGAGCGGCTAATTATAACCACGAACAGATACGTGAGAAGGAACGAGAAGCCAGCGGATAGACTCCGTACGCTAACGAGAACCAGAGAAGATCGGGATACAATAAAAGTCGGGGCGCATCATAAAACCGTAGGAAAAACAATCTCGGAACAATTCGAGCTGCCTGAACGGAATAATAAATCCGACTGACACGTGTATCCGCCTCGGAGACTGCTCGAGCAATCACCCACGTTCGCGGAGCTGATTCAGCGGGAAGCTGAGTGCAATGGAACTCTGGTGTCCAAACGAGACGTGTTGGACGTAGATACCTACCCACACTACTTGGGTGTACGTACATTTGCTGGATAATATTAACATGAAACACTGGGAAAATGGATTTGGATTGACACCAAGATTCATGAATAAGAAAAAGATTTCAGCTTGAACCTTCAACGGGGGACCTATTTTCGGCGATGCTCCCGTTCCCGGCTATCCAAGAACGAAGGCAAAGATCGAGTCGGTCCAGGCCGCAACCGTGGCGATTCAGGAACATTGTTTCCGTGGTCCGAGATCAGTGTCAGCAGATTGGCCTCTTTTCTGGACCGAAGAAACGGGCGTGGTCCCCTCCCGCCTCAGAAAAACCGAACGTAAAGAACACGTAGAAAGTATTTGTCATGAGGCGGAGATCTCGCGGTGGCATGTTAAAAACCGGGGAAACAAACTGCTGCGAGGCGATCTGCAAGAAGTACTCTCATTTTCCATGGTCCGTTGAGCGGAGACAAGGTCCCGGGGAGATCCGAACCGGCACGAAGATGCATGGCCAACGATAGAGGACGGCTGGGCGAAAGGCGCGGGGACGGAGGGGACGTTTTGCAGCGTGGCAGCCCGGGAATGCGATAAATCGTAAATAGCTAATTGCTAAGAGCATCGTGTAGAAGCGAACCGAGCGATGACCGTTTCGAAGTTGCGCGCAGGGTGATCCACGGAGCTGACGGAAGGGGAGCACAGGTCGACGGTCTGGACAGGCCTGTAGTTTATCTTTCTTGGGAGCACGGTTCGAGGAAGATCGTTACGCGTTTTATCACTTTTCCTACTGTTTCGACGATGATCTTCCTTCGACGGAGACACAGATGGGAATACGAATTACAAGGATCATCAGGGTTTCGATGGAAGTACTTGTGGTTGGAGAACATTATTTTGTTTCCTCGATGACACGATGTCTTTGTACCGGGTCTGACAAAATCATATCGAATTTTGTTACCAGAACGACTATTTTCTATATTACTGTTGGTAGAGTATAGTATGTCTTACCGTTAGGAGTATGAACTCTTTGAGTGACTTAGATTTTCATTCAACTATTGCAAAGTTGATAAATCGTGAACACCGGCTTAATAAAATCAAGCTAATGGATAGTTCATAGGTTGGAATTTGTGGAGTCTGAAGTTTGTTCAGTGATTCTGCTGTGTCTAATGGATAAGAGGTGCATGATTTACCCGTAATGACCGTCATTCCCAGTCAAAATTCTTTTTACTTCTGAGCAAATAATCGAGCTGAAGTATTCTCGCGGCGAACTGATGCTTTTGCAAGGATCAGTTGAATCAATTTAAACACAAGAAAAAAACCTACTTTTCTGGGAACTACCAACAGAAAATTAATCTTCAAGATCGCACAAATCTTTAACACTCTGTCAATAATCTTGTATTTATCCCAGAAGCACTTTAGTTTCTCGATAAAATATTAATTAAACACCTTTGTCGTATCCCGTGTCCCGATCTCGAAAGGGAATTTTATAGTCAAAATTTGTCCAAAGTAAGCACAAATAAAAAAAACTCGGCAAATATCATTACCGTGACGAGAGACCGAAAGTGCACGTTTGTGTTGGCACGAGAGAGGTTCACGCAGGTCGAGGCTGTAGCGATTTTTTCGCGGTTTGAAAAAACGACGTGTTTCCGCGCGCGCGCCTGGATGGCAGACAATCTCGAGGCCTCGCGTGCCGAGCGTTCCAATTTTACTTTTCCCGCGATTCGCGTTCTACGCTCGCTGTCTCCTCGCCTCAGGCCTAATCCGATTCGCCCGCGTTTGGTGTCGACGACGCGATCGAGAAGCGAATAAACGATCGCTGGAGCGCGAGCGATCGGATTGTCGACGGTGGAGCCATGTAATCTCTCGGAGACGAATGGTACCGGGTATTTACCGAGCCGAGGAGAACAGCTGTGACGGCTGATTTCGAGATCGATCGGTGCTTATGGGCGTGAGGAAAACGCGATGGAAAAATTACGATGCCACGAGAATGTTGGGTTCGACATTAAAGTTCATGTGGAGAAACATTTAGCTTATGTACGATGGTTTCCAGAAATCGAACGCGTTGAATGCTATGGGGGTCACCGGTGACCGGCACTTGACTTACCAGTGCTGGCCACCGCTGTCAGCATTAATTAAAATAATTATATTAAATAATCAGTAATGTTTGTATATTTTTCAATAATATTTATATCTTTCAATAAAATGGATAAAAGATGTTTTAATTTCGATTAAGATTGCGGTTGTTTTTTTCCCCATTACATCCAGTAACACGTGACCCATGCATTGAAAACACTGTGGTAAACGTAAAGAAGAACATACGGAGCTAGGCTTTCAATTCTGACGCATGACGAAACTGTCGAATCGTCGATCGTCGGAGGAGCGTGTGAACGCATAGCAGTGTTTCGAATGTAATAAGAAGGTACGCTGGCGGCAGTGGCACGATAATGCGGGAATAATTCTTCGGGATAAAAGGGGCATGTTCCCCTATCCAGGGCGAGAATTTGTAGCGTCTCCGGGTCGCGGTGACAGGCATGAAATTCACATAGACGATAGCTCCTGTGGATCGTGAGGCGTGCGCGCGCGCTCGTTCCAGAAATTAATACCGAACCGGATGACGAAGACTAATTGTAAATGGTTCTGCCAATCGTGGGAATCCGCGCTGATTAAATCGCGGCCGTCCAGCTGCCGCCACTGCGACCGTAAATGATGAACCGCTGTGGCAACGGTGAAACCGTTCGCCAGTATTAACGATTTTCTCGGAATAAGAGCGCACGGAACAAATTAGGAAAACGTCGATTTGACGGGATGATTCGCGCCGCTTGATGCGTGCGCAACGGTGGCTCGCTGGTAATTGACAATGATGACTGCCAGAGTCGTTCTCACCAACGTCCATGCAAATGTTCGTGGCAAACGTTTTTTTGTTATTGAATCGAAGGAAGTATGAGGTAACATTTCTAAATAAAAATTTGTGATCTTACTGTAAACAAAAAACTGTACGACCTTGTAGAAATTGTGCATTAGATTTTCCTTCGTGAATGGAGGAAGTTGATCTGAGATGACAGAATATGTAATGTCTGGTTACAGTTCTTTTCAAGGGCAGATAACGATTAGAATTTTTCTGAAACGGATGGTCCTTTGTTGTTACGAGTCGTTTCACTTGTACAACGATATAACCGTCGGACGAACAAGAATTACCGAAAGGCTTAACGTAACGACATTATACACTGTTATTCTGATGCCTATAATTTCAGATAATAGATATGTTTCCCCCTGTACCCGACACGCATAAGAACACGGTACGCACAGTTGTTCCGATCCTCGGCTAAAGACATATTCGAAAAGACGTTAAATGAAGAAAAAACAGAAACATGTTTTTTTAGATTGTTCCAGATCAAGGACTCGTGAAGGACTGACATAAATTTTAAACCTCCTATTTATCATTGAACATAAGTGAGTTCAATTAACATACATAAACAGTCCAGTAATGCACAGGAAGAGTCAAGTTAAAGTCGTAAAAAAGTAACTTGACTCAAGTACCTAATTGCTTCACCGAATCCAGTCCTTAAGGGTCGCACCGTGTCAGTAGAGGATTTCGATTACACAGACAATTTCCAGGACGGTGATTAAGTTGTGAAAAGAACGGTCGTAGAAAATGCCGAGGGTAACGACAAACGTCGTAACCGACCAACGACGATCGAGATGACAATTATAAACGTGAAAAGGAATGGGACGAGATGGGGGAGACAGATTGTCGGCTAACCATCTCGGAAAAGTAATGATGCAAAATAAAAAAAAAAAAGAAAAGGTGAATGGTGGGAACTAAATAGTCATTTCGAGGCGTCGGAAGACAAAGGATAACGGAAAAGACGATTTTAAAGGCAGTTAATGGAGGCGGTGAAGCGACTACGAGGAAGAGACCGAGCAGTGAACAGCGTCGTCAGGGCGAGAAAAAGAATCCGATGCAGTTAACCGGTCGCAATAGGAACGGGCATACTGTTAAACGCCTTAAAAGTCCCGGAGCGCTGGTGGCGTTAAGAATCTATCCGGGCCCCGGTAATACGAGCATCTCACCGCAAAAGACACTTGGAAAACTGACGAGGATAATACGATCGCTGCTCCCGACAATGGGTTCCGTGTAAACGTACCAAGACCGTGAATCGAAGTCGAGACAACAGCCGAGAATACCTCGTTATCCAAACAACCGAATACTTTTATCGAAACCGGCCAACATCATCTTTTAACGTTTTACGAGATGTACGTACTTCGTGACGTTCTCTTTTCTGACTCGTTACGAACACTCTATCGAAGCTACACGCTCCAAGAAGCGTTTAATGTCTCGCGGTGATACCAGGAGGCAGGGGATAGTGACAAAAAAAAGTGCTAGACTGCCAAACAAGAACCATGGATTCATTTCGACATAAAACAACGTTAATTGTGCTTCTCGTGCGTAAAAAAGAACGAGGCCATGGATTGGATCGAATAGGGTGCCCAGGGGATATTAAATCAGAGACGAACGATTCGGAGAAATCGTAAAGGCTATCTAATTGACTCTATAATTTGATCGCATATTCGAGCTAGGTAACCACAGATGAACTCGTTCGTCAGTACGACCGTTATCAACGGCCATCAAAGGACGCGCGTTGCAATTAGAAGGTAGTAAACGATTCCTTGTTGGATCTGTTCGCCGTTCGTTGTTGGATCTGTCGGCGTAGAAACAGCAAAATGGATCGAGAAGTGTCATCGCGTTGTCCTTTCGGCGCCGACTAGTCTGCTTCGATTAATCCCGTCCCGACCGAGAACTCAATTTCGTCGGGGCAATTACCACGCCGTAAATGATTCCCACCCTGGCATTCCACGGTAATGACAAAAGAGATCCAGGACGGAGGAGGGGAATCACGAGGCGATGGGTTGTCGTCGGCGGACCGATTTCTCAGAAGCCGTTCTCCAACAGCCGTCCAAACAAAGGGGCTCGTTGTTCTTCCGCCTACGATTTGTTGGCTACCGAGCACGCACACACTCCTCGCTCAAGGTAAAATACCATCGAATCCCCGATAAGTCCCGCGGACGGCAACGGTACCGATCGTGACGAGAGTGCTGATAGTCATCTCAGTCGGTTGTCCTTCGTTCCGTATCTTTTATGATAAGTCACTTAACAGCTACTGTGAGCAGTTAATTCGAGAAACGAGCTGCTTATTACTGTTGATTACCGATCTATTTATTATTGTTGATAACGATTGGTCGATATGTAGAGATTGTGGAGGATAATCGGACAGCTTGAGTTGGGACAGAAGAGTGTAGCGTATAGATATAAGGACGAATTAGATATAGGGTATTTTCGACATGGTGGTACAACCCCCAAAAAATTGTACATACAAGAATAAGTCGAAAATGTAGAATAATTTTTTGTCATTCGATGCCTTGTTTCTAAGATAATCAATTTTTAAGTCGTCCAACGCGTATGCATTCATGGTGAGAATAAGTAGAAACAGAATACCATGAACAGACGCGTTAGCTATGCCCACTTCAATTGGACGCGTATCCACCTGATCTTTAAATACAATTTTCTCGAAAACGAAGCATCGTACGAAAAAATGTCATTGTACATTTTTGACTTATTTTCGCATGTACAATCACACCCTTTCGGGTTGTATCAGCATTTCGGAAATATCCTGTATAAAAGTTTTTTTTCTTCTATGCGTTGTCTACTCAAAAACAGCAATGTCACTAATTAACAAGTTTTCAAAACCATATATTTCATGCTTGTGAAATAAATAATAAGTAGATACATTAACATTTAGGTGAATCTTATAGAAATACCGAAATGATGGATATTATTAACGTGTATAGGGGTAATTCATTATCTGTGGTACAAAGCCACAGCAATACGACAGAAGTAACAAAGTGTAAACAAAGAATCCTCTGATGAAGAGATTTGTCTCCAATAAGAAAGACGAACTACCAGTTTTTAGTACTCCTCGGACTGAAACGTCTCATTAAAACATTATTCGTCGTTTCCAACATGTTTTCCGATTATCATCGTCTATGTGATCGCCCTGTCTATTACAACAAAAGCTAATGCTCACGACCCCGACAATCTGTGCTCCAAACCAGCTGCTACTTAATTAAAATATCATTACTCGCATCTAAACGCCCGACACCATCAATCATCCGAGCGTACCCCCGACAAGGTTAACGCCGTCCGTGTCGATACACTCTCAGGTCGGCGCCCGCACGTACGTACCTGTGGGGGGCAAAGGTCGCGCGAGGGGTCTCCAAACTCGTAGGGCTGAAATTGCTCGAAATTCTCTAATTACGGGCGGGCGATTAATCATCGTGCTCCGTACACCGTTCACCGTCGCCGATTCCCCCGGCTTTCTCTTCGAAGAGGATTCGCCGCTTTTCCGGCACGATCTATCCAGCGCGCTGAATCGATTACCTCTCGGGGATCATGGATCGCCCCGGAGCTTCCATAAATCAAGGCGGGAAGTCATACCAGGACGAGGGCCGACGTGGTTGCGAGCCGTAAATCGCGAGACGTCTCTATCGTCCGGTCGCGAATGCACTCGCGAACATCAGAGCTTCGATCGTCGAAGCGGATTCGATACATCCACACACGTTTCGCGGCTGCTTTAGTTCGCGCGCACGCATGGACACATCAGATGGAGAACCGATTTCTTTCACAGAATCTTGATTTAGTTCAGACGAGAGAGAGAGAGAGGGGGGGAGAGATCCCCCGCCCACGCGTGTACCGTCAGCTGGATAGATAGATGCTTGAATATAGAAATAGACGAAACAGCGATTGTAATGCTCTATCGTGATGTATGTATTCGCTGATTCAATGATTCCTGCCGTTTGACGCTGAAGGGCTTATGCATCGGCAAGAATCATCGGCGCGCAGGAAACGCGTCAGTCCTCGGGGTGTAAAATGGAGAGGTGTGTGTGTACGAGATAATCGAAGGGTATACTAGATTATTTGTGATATTGTTCATGTTTCAGAATTCTGGGAAATATTAACAGTGTACTTGTAGACTCCAATTATAATAATATCTGGAACCCAGAGTCAGAGTAAGTCGCACTTTTTAAATTTTAGAGAGCAAATGAAAGGTTCTAATTCCAGATATGAAAATAGAAATTGCAAAATTGACTGAAGCTCTGTATATATTGTTTTATTGCATTTGCAATAAATACCGCTCGCAAATTTGTATCTTACACGCAAAATGACGGCCGTTGCCCACTCACGATTTAATCTGCAAGGCGTACTTCTAATTTAACGTTAGCAAGAGCAGAACGAAAATAAATTTCGGCTAATGCAAAATTACAGCATGGTTCCGCGAGAATGTATAAACATAACCAGAAAACGTTCGCTTAATTTTTCATAATTTTCCGTGTGAGCGGGCCCAGAAAAGTAATTGTCCGGAAAGTTTTTCATCGCGGCGTGCATACAGTCCGCGAATGTATTCGTATCGGTAAGCTCGGAGCAGTGTCCGTGAATTATTGAATGGGTAAATATTACGCTAGACGATGCAAGAAAAAAATGCAAAAGAGATTGGCGCGTTTATCGCTGATAGAAGGAACACGCTCGTGTTCGGAATTCCTCGCGAGTTTATAGAAACCATTCGTAGGAATAAAGCTGCGTCTACACTATACAGCGAAACAGTGTTATATAACAAATTGTTACGTAACCTTGTTATACAACATACTTTTATAACTAGTTACAAGATTACATCTTCTGGACAAGTCTGTGACAAGTTTGTATAACATTTCGCATAGTAATGGCGTCACGTTTGATGAATAACATATAACTTGCTATATAACATGAAAAATATTCTGTAACATCATGTTGTATAATATTTTTCTTTCTGTTTTTCCTTGCTGTATAATGCGTTATGTTATAATAGTGTAGACGCAGCTTAAGTGGCAAGTATAAGGGCCGTCGATCGATAAAATGGCTGCCAGCGTTTAGATTCCCCCGCAATCCGTTTCCTCCTATGTGTCGGTGAACCCGTGTCACTTGCCTGTCAATATTAGCGAAGCGTTCGAGACGCGTTGCGATCGATTCCGCGAGACAGCCCATGTGACGCGGAGCCTAGACAGGATCGAGATAAGATCGCGCGCACGCGGCCTTTACAGCCTCGATCGTCCGCTCGATTTTCTCGGGGTAATTGGAGGAACGGTTGCCAAAGCGGAATTAAGCGATCGGAAAAGATCCGAGACAGACACCGTAATTAATTAACCGGACTACAACCGCCGTTTCCTCAAATCCCTCGAGCGCCGATTAGAGAAACGATTGCGACACCCTGGAGTCAACCGAGAAACGAACGTAGTAAAAAGTAGCTGGGTAAAAATACTAATTACTCGATCGATTTTTATCGTCGCGGATGTAAAAGACCCGTGACTAATACAAATCGCGGTGTCTGGGAATGTGTACAGCTACATCTGTTCAGTGGTCTTGCTAAATAATTGTTTGGAGCAGATCTATCCCTCTTATCAGCGTGATAACTCTTTAGAAGAATTGAGAGTGAGTCATTGTTAGTTGTTGTTTACCCTCCATTATCTCTGTACGGCTTTCATTTGTTCGCTGCTTGGTATGTTCAACATTGACTTTGTGGATGACAATGCGGAGGATATACGGAGATAGATAGCATTCTGTTGCATGAAGATGCAGTGCTTTTTGCGTAACAAGTATCTTAGACTGTTTATGCAAATTCCCAGTCTCTGTTATTAATATCGAAAAATTAAAATGGGAAATAATTTTCAATTCTGTACAAGAATTTTTGCTATATTAATAATAACACGTAAACAGTATTAAACTTCACAAAACCCTTCATTTCATTACATTTTTCGAAGTTACGAAACCGTGTAAATGCATAAACATCCGCAGTCTAAAACACAGAATTAAAACACAAAAATTGACCGTGCATGTTGGCAATTATATTAATCGCCTATATTTTTCAATTTCCAAAAAAGAGCAAATCTAAAATTCCGTACCAACTATCACCAAATTCACAATTACATCAATATCGGAAGCACATCGATAAATTACACAGAAATCATTACGTACGTGTATGTACACGTTGTAACAGAAGATCTGGGATCCACAGTAGTACAATAGAAGACAACAGCATGCCACATGTATCATCTAAATGACACGTGTCGCTACCGGACTTGCATCTCCAACAATTCCTATAGTGGTACAGATGAAAAGGTGCTCGAGTCATTAAGGCAGTGTGTAACAAACACGAACCACAGTTGAAGATGCGTTATGCAAACGTGAATTTATATCGGTTCCTCGATGACGAGGGGCATTCTAGATGTTCATTCGTTCGTTCGAGGCTGACCGTCGCGTCGTCGGCATCACGCGCGCGATTTCAAGTCAAAAGGCACGTCCGACGCGCTCAGCCACTTTCAGGCTTGTCCCGGCGTGAAAGGTAATGAGGCATCGCGGGCGATCTCGCCAGAAAACGAGCGACGGCTCATTACGCCAGGCTCCGGGGCGTTCGCGTCTAGAACGGATATACGTGTGGCCGCGTCGTCGCACGCATTGTTTGCGATGCTAACGACGCGTTCTATCTGTGATTCGATTCACTTCGAAGGGAAATCTTTTCTTGTCGTCGCGTGTGTCGTCGATCCCTGCGAGAAGATAGCGGGGATCAACCGTTTCGTTGCTAACGGATGCTCTATTTCTGTCTCTCAACGGCTTCAATAGAACGATTTTCCACAAGTGAGATCAGCGTGAAATATAGATTTCACGGCACGGTCTTCGGAAAATGAACTTCTTGGGAGAACGGTGCGCGGTGGATTTAGTTTCTAGGAAGAACGTAGATTTAATTGAACCACACCATTAAGCTGACGGGATGTTTCTACCTAGTAAGAAGACCCAGAGGCGTTCTGACTGAAAGGAATGATGGGTGAAGGTAGTACGGGGAACCAGTCGAGTCGCTGAGTTTCTCAGATGACATATTGGTCTGCATGGGTACGGGGAAGTGGACCTGACAGATGGAATAATTGTTTGTATTTCACGCTGAGGAAAGATATTGGAGCACCCTGACTCGCTGCGATTTACTTTAGTCCTATGGTACTTGGAAGTTTTAGAAACTTTAGATTCTCTATTTAACCTCATTTTGTGTCTATAAAGTTCTTCATAGCTGGGGTAATTGTGCTTCGTTTAACCACGGAAGATACTTCTTGCTTCGTTTCTCTTCACTTAGAGACAGCTTTAATAAATTCAACGGATCTGTAGATTCTACATAATCCATATTCTATCTAGTAATATTCTAAGCCAAGCATTTAAATAGGTTTAATTATCCTTAACATCATTATCCCTCAGACACCACACTCGTGTGAATATGCAACAGCGAAACATTGTTTCGTCTGTAACATTCTACCTCGTCAGCATAAATATTTCAAATTTATATAGTTAAAATGTATCCCTTTTGCAATTATTACCACTGAAATTCCGAGAAAATTTTTCCGTAAAAAATATGCCATTAATTCAATTTGCTTTTATTCTCTTCATGTTCTTAATCATTAAAAATTTAACATTCCAACCATTCCATCCAAATTTTAACAATCGTATATCAAACCAAGGGCAAAGGAACAGAGTCGACCAATAACTTAATTCACGAAACCATAAAGTCACAATACAACTCCATCGAGCCGATCAATTCGAGATTGCAATTTGTACCGAGGCGAGACCGAACAAAGTCGATTTATCTGTACATAACAGCGCGGGTCGCAACGTCGTAAAGTCGAATCAGTCGTGAGAGAACAACGGGTCCATTATGTCCGACACAACGGTCCGTGTCGCAAGGAGAAGACCGGAAAAGCCGACCGGGACGCTCCCAGGAGAGATACCGAGGCCTCCATCCGGCCGATTCTAATTGTTATTAATTGGACCGGCGATCGGCCGGGGTGACTATCGATCGAACGACCGTTGAGATCGGTCGGTGGATAGACATCGAAAGCCGGGCAAGGCAAGGTGGTCGCAATTAGAGGCTCGGGGACACGGTAATTGAGCGTCGATAATGTTGCTAGCACACGGGGAAACCGATCGTCGATACCGACGACGTCGCGCGAGCGCGCACAGACGACGAGAATGAAACTTCTCGCGGAGACACGATTCATGCCGCTGATTGAGAGATACTCGGGTGGAAACGCTTGAATTCGAAAGGGCACGCGGCTGGTTCTCGGCCGAATTTTTCCGTGTTTCGATCAGCGTGCAAGTGGAACGTGAGAAAAGATGATTTTCTGGAGGAATAACCAAGTCTCGGTGAAATCTGGATGATCTTACACGAAGTTTAGAATTTTTCTGGATTAATGTCAATTTTTGTACAGGTTTTGTTTTGAAAATTGGATGATGGGGAAAAAAAATAAAAAGTTGGTGGGGATTTGATTGCCACTACCTTATGAAGGGTTAAAGTGTCCTGTGGTGGGTTTTCTTAGTGTTTACCTGTATCTTGGAGAAATTTCTAAACTTTCAATTAATTTCACGTAAGTTTACTACGTAACTAGAAATTAGGAAACTAGTAGAATAATCAATCATAGTAGACAATGCTCCATGATAATATTAGCCTGGACTATAAGACAAAATTACTTATGTAGGTACAATTTGTTTTCTGTCATAGTAATTAAGGAAATTGATGAGTTTTACTTCGCTACTGTAAGTTCATTACGTACAACATATTCACGGTTTCCTCAATTTTCCTCCTCGTTTCTATCCTCGATTTAATAAATTCCGTCACGCAATCTCGACTCGTTGCAAAATCATTAGCAACAACAGGCCACGCATACTGCGTAAAGGGTCGACGATTGTTTATTATCTCGAAATTTATTCATAATTTCCGCGGCGGTAGTGGCACCGATCGGTTTCCAGAAAGCGGCTAGACGCCGCGGAGCGCGAAAACAAGGAAGAGAGAGAGAGAGAGAGAGAGAAAAGTTTCGAAACGGTGTTGCAATTTGAACGGAGCGAAACGACATTGGCATTTCACCTTTCCTGCCGTATTTCAACCTCTCGCGCGTGCCCCACGCGATACCCGACGAAATGGAAACGTCCAATAAACCAGCTTTTAATTGCGCTCTCGCTTAGAATCGACGATCGTGGAAACAGACACAGTCGGAGAAAAAAAAAAACATAGTACAACGGTAGGAGATATTATTCGAATCGATAATCGGCGGTTCGTGTTGCACAGATACGAAGCTGGTTTGGGTGGAACAGGTAAATACCCGCGGAGCACCCGTTGTATCGACGAGGCGAGAAGCGGAAATAAATACGGCTGTCGCATCGTAACGTGTAAACGTTAAATTAACCGGTTAAATATCCGTTTAATCCGCCAGTCGAGAGTAACAAAACCACAACCAGATCCACGTAACCCGTGCGACGTAGTTAAGAGGATTGGTGGAAAGAAAGAGACTGGCGAGCGAATCGATGGAAAGGATGAACGAGAGAATGACAGAGGGGGGATAGAGGGCGGACACGTCAAATACGAAGAAGAAAATAATATTGCACCGGGAACCGTCAATAACCAGACGGCGAATCTCGATCATCGTTCGATAAATAAACCGTCCACGTCGAGGAGATCGCGAAGAGCCAAGAGACAAATAGAGTACGAGGAAGGACGGCGAGCGGTAGAGACACGCTCGTCGGCTACGGCCCCGGCCTCTCTCGTTCTTTCTGCTTCTTGCGGCCGTATCGAACGGATAAGTTCCCAGGCTTCACTCGCTCGGTTACTTCTTAGGCCACGTAAGCCGATTCCCCTGAAACTGGCCGTCGTACCCGTATATACCTATCTAGCTACCTACCGACGACGAACCGTATCGAGTGCACCACCGCGTCGCCGACCGATGGATGGGTTAATTAAAACGAGCACACGCGGAAAGCCTAGACAGAAACGTGTCAGAGTCCAGGGCGAGCCCGTTTTTCGACGTGGATTGTCGTCGGTACGATGAAATATAATTCGAACGCGAGGTATAATTTCGCTTGTCTGCCCACTGTGATGGACACTGTCGAGGAGAAAGACAAGAAAAAAAAAAGTAGTTTTCGATGGCTGGCGGGTAAAAAGAGGCCGGTCAACGTCTTGCTTTTCGCTGGACGCGGCAAGGTTTTTCCGTCTGTTCGCGTTTCGGAGAACGGACGATCGGCCGCGGGAAGCTTTTAAAGAACGGAATCGAGAGCGTTTTCGTGCAACGTTACATGTCAGTCGTGTTGCGTTCCGTACCATCGATTGCACAGGCAGAGCATCGAGTACATATCTCTTCGATGATCGAAGAACCGATGGTCAACACCCGTAGGTAAAGGAATTCGTCGCAGCTGAATTTCTCCCGTGATCCGATTCGTCCTCTGTGATGTTCCCGGAGATCTTGGTCCCGGAAATCGAGCGTAAACTGATGAACTCACGAATTTCGTCACTTATTGTTTCGGATTGGGTCAACTACACTCTCGTCACCAGATCTTTTTTTTTTTTCTTGCAGCTGCGTTCAATACTATCGTTCGCGACAAGAAAACTTTCCACGCGGTTCATCCATCACTGTCAATGGTGCGTTGAAGCTTTGACTGTCCGGTAAACTTTCTACTTATCGCGCGCGGGTATATACGCAAATATGCCGATAAAACACGTCCGCGAGAGGCGTCTTTCCTGTATTTTTTTGTAACTTTTGTCTAACGGGTGAAAATGAACGCTGAGATAATATACTTCGGCGGTGCACGGCTGTCGGCTTATCGTTCCAGGATCGTTTCTGCTGCGCAAGTCAGTATCGACGTTGCATGCTTTCGTAGGATAATGAAGGAGGAAGGCAACGGGGGCTACTCGATACCCGTCAATTGTGCTTCGATGAACCGGAACACGCTTCCTACGTGCGCGCACCTTACGCTGCACTCTTTTCCGCGGAGCCACCTTAGACCGTGTATCGCGGGCCGAAATTCGCTTCTACCGCGGAACGCCTCGGGGGTGACGCAACCGGGTCGACGTGCGGTTTTCGAAAGGATCGTGCCCGCATAAATGGAGTGTAAAATTTTAGATTGCCACCGTACGGTGACCCGACACGTGGAACTTGGCATTATCGATTGGCTTCGACGATAAATAATTTAGTAAAAGCAGGCTACACGAGAACTTCGTGATCGATCCGAAATTGGACATTGGATGTTATTTAATATACGATATAGATCAATGAAGAAGGGCAATACCAATTTTTTGTACAGGGTTTTATTATTGAAGATAGTCACTTTAAATCGTTGAGTATAAGCGTTAGATTAAACTGTCGGAAAATGAAGGTGAGAACGATGAGCTACGTATTTATGCACGTGTTTCGACACTTGCTTTTGTCTATAAACAATGGAGTTTTGTTTCTCCTGGACTTCCGTTTAAAGAATAGGATTAACGGAATTGTTTCTATTAATTAAAATCTTCGATAAAGATACTAATGTCAGTCTTAAAAATATCAAAGCCTTCGTGCTCCAAAATAAGAAGCAATAAGGAAGCAATGAGTAACAATCTTTAAAGGACTGCTTGGGTCAATGACCTATTCTGTCGATATCCTTATAAGAAAACGACAATGAATTTAACACGTTTCGGTTTCGATCAACGGTGTTTCGATCTAACAGACGACACACGTAAACAGCAAGTTCAAAACAAAGAATAGTAAACGCCTAACAATTATTTGACCCCGTTTCATTCGAAAACAGAGTCTCGTAGAGGAAACTATGACTCTACGGTCAACCGACATATTTTGAAAGAACATTCCTCTATCGTTAGTGTCAAAAATAACGATCCACCGGGTATAATCAAACAGCACCCGTTCCCGCTGTTTACTGCCACCATTCGAACACTTCGAATAATAAGGTTGAATTCGGTTACCCTGTGTCGGGACGTTCCCGGGGAATACATAATCATTTTTTTTTCTCCACACTTCGTGGCTCCGATGGGCACCGAAATTCCCGTCGCTGTACAAATTGTTAATGACCGTGTCCCAATCGTGCAGACGGACGCGCGCGTCTGCTACATAACGGTGCCGGAAAAATTAGAATGAAAAAAGGCCCCGACGAAACGTTATTCAAATCGGCGTAGGTACCTCCGTATCCGGAATTTATTGCTCCCGAAGACCATCGTGCTGATGCTGCCCACGATGTTGTAAACGCTCAGATTCAACATCTGTCCATCAGACGTTCCGTCGCTTCTACCTGGTCGAAAACACCTCAGGTCATCGTGTATCCCATGGACGATGATACCGGTTGTGTTTTCGTCTCGCGTGTCCCGGCACCGTGCAATGAATCACACATTTGTCAACATCCCTTTCCTCTCACTCGTTACTATCCCGTGTGCACACAAGTAACGGACAAAAAAAAGAAACGAAACGAAACGAAGCGAAAGAAACAAAGAACTCGAACGGAACACTTCTCACGCGGAACGGTAGCCGACCGACAACGAGAAACTATCGTTGACAGCTGTCATCGATGCTCACGCGCGAGGATCGACGCCGTACGTACTCCGCAGACGCTGTCAACGGAATGACTGCGTAGCGCGGCTCGGCGGCTCGGCGACGAGCTGTGCCCGATAGTGGGGGTAAGCGGAACGAACGAGACCGAGCTAGAGTGGGGAGCCCGGAGAGAGAAGGATAGAACCGTCCGAGTGGAACCGAGGTTCACCGAGCAGCGACGATGGGCCCCCGAGGGGACTAACGCGGCGACAGGTCAACGTGTCTCATTATCTTCCCCTGTGATCTGAACCGGCAAACTGTACGCATGTAAATAGTGCGGGGACGCGCGCGCGCACATGCTCGCACCCCTGAATCACGTTAATGCTGTTGACAGGTCCTCTACCCGGCACTACCGTGCTACGATGGAAAACGGTACGAGAGATGTATCTGCCGTTGGGGACAACCGGTTTAATTTCACGTCTAGAGAGAGGCTAATAAACCCCCGGGATATGCGATTCGGCCGATTCTGGTTTGCCTTTCGGTCTGGTAGCGAATCGAGGGTGCTAGGAACGTGGAGGTTGTCGGGCCGGAAGCTTCGGGACCTTGAATTTTAATGCATCCGATCGCAATGTGTTTATTGCGACAGGTGCAGTTTGTTATGTCATAAAGTATGCTACTTAAAGGGGACTGTGGTAGAAATTGTACGAATGAAAAACAAAACTGCAACAGGGGCAGACTGAGGAGCTATGGAAGTCGCAGGTGTAATTTTGTTTGGATTTCGGAACATCGATTTACTGTTTCAGCGTTTTCGTGTCGGCGGGACAAGCAGAAAAGTCCGAGTGCTGTGTTCGGTGGACGATGTCCTTACCAGGCGACTGCTTATCGCCGGTACAGTGAATTTAATCGAGGCCGAACGGCGTTAACGCGGGCGAAGGTTCCAGGCACGATATTGCACCACCAAGGTGTTTGTTGTTGAAAATCTAATCGGTGGAAACTGTCACCTGAAGCGCTCTGACCTTGAGAGAATTGTGGGAATTGGATCGAGAATGGGGGGAAACAAGGTTAAACAGTTTCTCAGTTTTTCAATCTGGTATCTTTCGTCATTTCACCCGTGGGACTTCTTTACTGACGAATCATTCTAATTTAGAAGACAAGTCCGTGATAGTTGCCGTTGCAAAAATGGAATGGAATTCGTCAGGTTTCGACCCCACCCCAAGTATCGACGTTCAATTTTCCCGAGTGGGCGATGGAAAATACCACAGCGGGATACAATAATTTTTCACCTACTTGACGAACGACCGCAGGGACTATTTTGTGTCAGCGGGCTATTTAGCCGATGCACAGCAAGTCTTTACGAATTAATTCCGAAATGGGCGGTTCGTTCGAGGATTATTACACGGTGCGTCCCGTGATTCGCCGGTTGCAACATCTGCAGCCCGTAACTCGTCTTCTAGGACAATGTTCGTAAGTTACGACCACGACTGGCAAAGCCGTAGCCGCGGATGCTGTAATTTATATGTTACAACTGCCGAAGTTACGAAGCGAGAGTTTATGGCTGAAAGGACTAGGTTCGAGACCGACACTCCCCACGACGGCGTCGACAACCTCGCCGAAGATGCTGTAAACGTCCACCCTGTCGATCCGCACACTGGCTACGTGATTATCCTTTTCGCGTAATAAACATGGCCAAAGTGTTCATTCGGGCCGCGATTAAATCTCCATGGACTGGGGTACGCGAACACCGCGGCGTCGTATTGATGCACTAGCGTTTCGCGATTTATACGCGTGTCCTCGTAATCTCCGATCTTCGACAATGCGTTGGACTCGTGCGCAAGATTATGACCGCTGGGGTAGGGGGGTGGGGGAGCTGAGTTAGGGGATGACGGGAGGAGACAGACTTCGGCAACGTGTGGTCAAGGGGTTGAGTTATCTCGCTACATAAAGATCACAGACGTGAGATTTCTTATGTGACTACTGACAGGGGATGTTATTAAAGTTCAGTTGGGGGTTTGGTACGATTTTTTTTGTGATATTATGTTTACGTTTCACTGAATTATCTGCAATTTCAGAATGGAATCTTACAACACTTGTGCGTCAAATGATAAACAATACAATTCATATACACATTACGGTGCCTTTGTGTACCTGTTGAGGATACCTTAAAATCAACCTCCAGTTCAACACAAAATATTTTAAACGTACTACAACGCAACAGTCACTACTAGACTGTGGATTTTATGCATCCATAGCACACACAATTTTTTAGAATTCACTATACAAAGAGCTTGATCAATTATGAAGAAGTTTTTATTTTTTTTTTAAACCTGATGGAATAGTAAAGAAAATAAACCGATCTTGATATGTCCTACAATTCCTGTCAATTAACGTCTGAAAATCTCTATTAGCATAAACATCCGCAGTCTAGTCGTTACCAACACACCTTGAAACCGTGAACCAAATGTAAAAAGTGAAACACATCCTGTTAGGTACCATTTATTCAAGGTTACCTGTGTTTAGATCGATTCTCAAGGATAGTCCGACCCGTTCTAATCACGAAGGTTAAAAGCATCGTTCTCGTTTCCTTCGTTCTTACATATCGCAGTCCTCCGTCGAACCTCGCGCCGGTTTCCGAAACATCCCAACATCGGAACATCTTTTCCACCGTTGAGGTTCCCATCGACGCACCGGTCTGCGTCCCCCGATCCGACGCGCGGGATCTTTTCTATATACGCGGCACGTCCACTTCTTCTTCGGTACGTTAGCCACGTTTATTAGAGGCGAAGGGCGGTCAGGCGTGTTCAGGCCACGGTCGTACATTTTTAACAGTTTCCTCGATCTGCGAAGGTTCGGTCCAACCTTTTTCGCATTCCCGTGTAATAACAGGCCTGGCTCTCGGCAGGATCGGCCGGACCCGTCTTCGTCCCGAGACAGAAAACCGGCACAGCCCCGGGCGATTGTCGTAGGTAAGTGAGTTTGACGCAGCAACGTGCCTGAATATACTTCATCAAGAGGAGATCTTGTCCTCCTTCTCCTATCCACCGTCCACAGTTCCCTTTCTTTCTCGATCGTGTGATCGACAACCTCAACCAGAAATCGCTCTGTACCGATCGTATTCCTCAAAGCATCGATGAGTTTCGCTTGGACTTTTTTTCGGGTAGCTAAAGAGTAGATCAAAGATTCAGGATCACATACGCTTCCGTGGACTCGCTTGAGTGGGTGGCCAGACCAAGAGTGAGATCAAGAGGGAGAGAGAGAGAGAGAAAGGAGCATCGGGAAACGTCCGGGAGAGTCCCGTTTGATTGATCGGGTGAAACGCCGTACTGAGTCGAACGAGTCAAAATAAGGACTTCCAGTTATCGCGTTTGTACATGCAAGGGAGGGCCAGAGTCGCGCGTTCCGAGGATCTCGCGACCAGGATCTCCCGATGACGAATGGAATTCACGGGGACGGAACGTAGGCCCCCGATAGCATCGCGAGATACAACGACGAAGGACAAGGAATGGGAGAGAGGGGAAAAAGGATGGAAGGGAAGAGAGGAACGGGGAAAAAGAAGCAAGAACAACGTCGAGCTGGTTTCACCTGATTTTTATGGTCGCTCGTGGGCAAAAGGTGTACACACACACACATACGCACATGGTTGTGAGTAATACAGCCGCGCTGTATATGTACCGACACCGTTACTTTTTATCGTACACGCTCGGGGGAACGATGAGATACGATCCCTCTGGCGAACAAACGAATTTTCGCCCCGGCAACTCTGTCCTCGACGTATTTCAAGAAATAACAGTTGCGGCCCTGTCTGGAACGGACGTCTATTCTAGCGCCACATGGGCCCGTGATTCGACGAATTCGAGACGGAAGAGAGCAGAGACGCGACGGCCATTTCGCGAGATCGAGCGCGACCGGGCAACTTTCCAAAACGGAGCCAGCCCCCTCGCAGTTTTCACCTTCGTCACGGCGACCGGGGAACAGACTCGCGGAGTTATGATTCCGTCTAGCGTTCCAGCCGGCCAAAGAGAGTCGACGTCTAAATACAGCTAGGGACGCGTGCTATTACGCCTGACATTCAATGCTTAAATGTCGCACTAACAGCTGATATATTTATATCGACTATTTAGTCGCTACTGTGGTTAATGTCGCGGAGCTTTTCGTGGCTCGAGTTTCTCGGAAAATCGTTGGAAAATCTGCTGTTTCTAATTCCGCGGACTTTGGGCGAGCACCAAATGTTGGGGATAAAACACGGCTCTGCGGTGTTTGATATCGCGACATTATTGGTGCAGGCTACTTCGTAAAGTTTCAGCATATTGGCAAACGTGAATTCCAGTATTTATATTTATTGAGTATTTATGAATAGGTTCGGAATGTTCAGATGTATGTGTTCTATAAAGATAGGCGAACTATCGGTGTTAGAGTAGCAACTGCAACTTCAAGACACGATACAAGTATTTCTATAAAATTCACTTATCATTTTTATTTGCAAAGTGTGATACGAAATCTTCTATGCAACTTCGAACGGCTCGCGTCGTAAAAGTAACGATTTTCAATTACTCGGTTATCAGGCGACAGTGCAATAACAGAGCGAAGTTGTCGGAAAACAAGGAACGCGATTGTTCTTCGGCCCGACTGGCTGTAAAACTCGAGCCTTCCCTCGTTCTCCCGTTCCGTCGAGCGGAATGACAGATTGCAAGAACGAGGGCAACCAAGAGAGGGGAATGGTGCCCCTCTTCGCAGATATTTTTCTTATCGTAATAGTCGAAGGCGGTGGCACAACACCGCGGCGAAAGTTCGCTGAGACCGACCTGCTAATAGACACCCACGCCGTCTCGACGCCTAACGGTTGCACACTTTTAAATCACATACATACACAGATCCCTGTGTCCAGTCCTTATCCGTGATCGAGAAAAAAGCACCTTGGCGAAAGACTTTCTCCGGTGCAGAAATGACGCTTCCGAGATTGCACCGCCAGAAGTGACGACCTTCGATGCATTATCTCATCGGGTTCACAGGGACGATCGAGGAAACACTTTCTCTCCGCACGAATTTATCGCGACCAATGGGTAGTAAGTGCTTAAAATTGCATTCCAGGAAGGTCAGCCCAGGGTGAGCTCGTCGTTTATCCAATCGTGCATGTCGCGGGAGAGACGGGACGATTAAGGTACGCTAAATATACATTTAGGGATCGTTAATGGGATCGTCGGACGGCATTAAATCTGGCTAGTCGTTTCGTCGTACGAGGTGGTAAATCATCGACGTTTCGACTGGCTGATGTCAGACGTTTATTCCGGACGTCCGTAATGCTTCCGATATAATCCTGTCGTTGTTTAACGCGGACGCTATTCCCGTCGATCATGGATCATCGTCACGCGAGCGCCGATTAAGCTTCGTTCACACTAGCGGTCACGGTACGTCACGTCAGTCACCGGTCAAAATCATTCACATGTAATCGAATCGGAGAATTCACAATACTCAGTTCGGTCGAGTCAAATGAAAATCTGATGATCGTAGAGTCGGTTTGCTTGCGATTAAGGTCGAGGCATTCTTGAAAGGATTTGACTCGATTGATTTGAAAGGAAGTATGGATGGCGAACAAAAATGAAACAGTCTGCGACGGTGACTTGAATGTGAATGCTCTTGTAAAATCCTGCAATCCAGGACCTGGAATGTGACTGATCGTGATCTGACCGTACCTTTAACCGCTAGTGTGAATCAGCCTTTATTACCCGTTCGCGCGGCTAGATCGCGGCGCAGAAAAAGCAAACCGCGAATCGTACGCTGGTCTTTTGTCCATTAATCTCGCGGGCCGTCCTTTCATTTGTCGCGGCGCGGTTTTAATAAATTCACCGAGCGGCGCCCGTGTAATCCAGGCGGCAGCGACGCACGGTATATTCGCTGTCGATTAGATCGAGATCCCCAACCGATCTTTACGGTACTACCCGACTAGGTGAGTTCACTGGTTGACAGACGTTTTGCAACAGTATTTTTCTGTCTGGTTTAATGAGGTGACTGGGTTGGGAATTTGAGTCATTGTATGAAGCGTTTTTTTTTTTATATTTGCAGTGAACGCCTTTATTTGTGCAGGGAAGTGCGTTACTTTTGGAAAATATTTTTGAAGTGATTTAGTGGAATAATCTGGAGGACATACAGATATGGGAAAGCGAAATCCAGGTGTGGAGGAAGACTGTTTACCAGGTGTCTCTGTTTGCTGCCCATCTGTTTGCCAGATTCTCCGCGCTGAAGGATTTTTCGAGTCCGGCGCTGTTCTTTGCGTATATACCGTGGCATTAATGAGCCAGATGGAGAATCGTTGTTACGACGGACAGTAAAATTTAGACACGGGGCGAACGTGAATCCAAGGTCTTGGAACGTGTGCAGAACAGACGGAGGAGGATCCTCGTCTCTATAAAGAGACATATGGATGCATTGGACATCTGTTAATAAGACTTGTAATATAGAGATATCTATTAGCTTTTCATCTAATTAACGACTTCCAGAACCTCACTTCACACAAGTACATTGTTTCTCCTTTTGGGTAGGTACTATAAGTTGGGGTAACTTTGGCTCAGTCAGGGTATCTTTGTCCCAAAGTCAGAAAACAATAATTTTTTATTTTGCAAGTATTCATACGTGAAATGCCTTTTCGCGTAAAAGTCAATTTAATTTAACAATTTGCACAGCTGCACAATCAAAAATGATCATGTTCTGACTTCGAGACAAAGTTATCCTCACCGAATCAAAATTATCCCAACTTAAATATATTTAATCTCTACAAATATCAATACTGAGAGCATTCTTGATTCTTGAAAACAAATACTAAATCCACAGAACTTTCGACGTTTCTATCAATCACGACACAACCTCTGCACTCGCACAACTAATCACGAAATACATTCGTAAAATCTGTAAACGTCCTACGTGACTAGTATTCGTAGATCCCAAGAGACTATTCCGGGAGCTCCAACTCACTGTCTCCACCTTCAACAATTTCATACAGACTCGCTAATTTCTCCACATTCCCTGCTATTCTCGGGCCAAGTCCGCATTTCCTGAAACGCGAGCATCCACGCGGCGCGAAGATCTACGCCTCCTATTTATATCATCTCCGCGGTTAGCCGGGATGCGTGTGCGTTCCACCTTCACCTAGGAGGACGAGCCTCGAAGCAGAGGGATCCACCGTCGGTCAGCTCGCTATCTGCGGTTTCACGCATCCGTGTCTTCCTGCAGGTGCAAAGAGTCGCGGTTTACCTGCGTGGTATACAAGGTGTCACTGACCCGCGGCAATTTTCCAGCAAGACCAACGGTCAACGATATTTCCTCGGCCGTGTCGCGGGCGCGGGGTCGTGAAAGCGGGAGTGGACAGTCCAGTCGTCGCTACGTTACAGGAACCGTTGTTTATGGTGGTCATTCGTCGCCAGAGCGGTCGTTCCGGCGGTCGGAGCACCGAGACCCCGGAAATTTTACGATCCCCCTCCTCTCCCCCCCCCAGGAGTCCACTCTTTTATTGCACCGACAGTTTCGTTTCGTGTGGCGGCCGGCCCGCACGTGGCCACCAAAGAACGATCTTGCGTCCCGTGGAAGCACGTGTGCCACGACCAGAACGTGTTTTTCGTTTGGAAAGCAGACACACACACCGGGACCACCCGTCGCAATAATAAAATCGTACCGGGGACACGTGCCTCCGACGAGAATACCTCTTCTGGAACGCGCGGAAACGAGATTTTGATCGCGAGCCAAGTTCTACGCCAGGATCGGAGAGGTGTCCGTGAAAAGCTTGGAAACTTCGATCGTGGAATAGATATACACTCCCGTTTATAAGTATTAGGACACTTATGGAACATGATGTGAATGCTGTAAGGCATTACAAAATTGCTGACAGTCCGAATGAAATATTCTTTAGGGGATATTAATCCATTGCACTCGGAGACTTTTCCGCTGTGGACTTATGAGCGGTAGTGTATGCACCGAAAAGGGGCGAGTGAAAGGAATGATATGTGTAACTGACGATAGCGCCGAGACTCCGCTGGTGAGTCGATGTTACCCAGGTAGCCAATTAAAGGGAACGCGGGCGCGAAACTGGGTTGTCCGTCGGAATGGAACCGTCAACGAAGATGAAGGAACGAGAACGTCGTCGAGTGTGCACTCGCGTGTGGGCGTATTGCGACTTGTTTATCCAGGTGTCCAGAGACACGAGGGCGTAATTTTCTTTCTTTTTCTTTTTCTTGTTTGTTCGCGGGGGCTGGCCCCGATCGGAGGAAAAACGATCTGGAACCAAAAGGTGGGTATATAACGCGGGACGATGGAACGTTTTGTCAGGCACAACAGTCCCTTGCCACGCGTTATAACGGTGACTTACACTTGGTTAATAATGTCGGGCAATTTAACCATTTACTCGTAAGATAGAGTGTCGTCGCGTTGGATACCGTTCCATGAGACGCTCCCGTGAGTCCGTGTCCGGTGTCGGTCTCGACTCGCTGCCCATTGTCTTCCTCGTCGTTGTCATTGTCGTCCGTCCGTGATCCCCGTCGTTCTTGCCCGCTGGCGGGGCTCTTTCCCCGTGACCGACGGATCGCGACACTTCGCTCGGAACGAAGGAGAAGCCCGAAGCGGAAACGCTCAGTTCGAACGGGCCACAGGTGAGATCGTGTCTGTCGGATTTTGTGGATTCTGTAGTGTCTGCGGTTTTCAGGTTTGCGCCAGGAAGTATGTACTTCCTTACTTTCGTAACTGGTGGTTCGATCGAGTTTGAAATGTCGAACTGCGTGCGGTTGTGATATACATGTTTCTGGTGGAGAATATAATTTTACAACAGTACGAAAGAAACTTGTTGTTTCAGTCTATGTTGGTATGGAGAATTTAGAGAAATAACATCCATCGATGTTAATTGTTGATTTTTAAAATGAACTGTTAACGTTCAATTTGATGATGATTGAATTGACCCTATTCCATTTCGCAAATTTTACGTCTTTTAATGAAATCTCTCGTATTCAATCTTGTACTTCGATCTTCCCGGTCACATTTGGATAATTAAAAGAGCAGTACAGTTCAATTTCATGTTGCAACATGAAACAGTAATTAGTTGCTCGGTCGAGAAGCTAAAAGGTATGTCAGCCAGTTAACAGACGAAAGGTCAGACATACATTTATAAAACGTGTATGGATTACAAAGAAATGGATCAATCAGGAGCCTGTCCGAAGAGAAAAATAACGTGTTCTACTTCTACCGCATTGAACGAAGTAGAAAGTGTTCCGCACGTTCGTGACGGAAGATTCCGACCATATGTTTTATTATCGCGAAGTGATATATGGTTCTAATTAAGCAGCAACGCGACAATATTATAAGATCTCCTGGGAGAACGGAACGGGTGGCCGAATAATCACTGGAAGGAACGAGCAATGAAGGGATTTTATTACGCAATTTATTGCGCGGTCCAATGTCTCTATGCATAATTTATAAAGTGGCTTGTAGGAGAAAGTTGTAATCATTATACCATAACAAGCGATTAATTAAGTAGGTATCAGCTTCAATAACTGGTTATCGGATGAATATTGATCACTCTACCGGTAGGCGTTGCAGTTCACTGTGTATAAAAGTTTGTCACTGGTTAGATAAGCTGCTTTACATCTGAATGCATACTTTGTACTTGATATAATAATATCAGACTCAATTGCCACAGTATAGCTAGTTAAATCCTTATGACAAAGTATTGACACAGAATGTATCTCAAGTGGTACAGTCCACGGTAACGATAAAGTGAGATACTATTGACACTGCAAAAATAGTGAAGCAGTGCAAAAACTTTCAAAGCCTCCGTAAAATTAACCCGAAAGGAAAATTCAGTTTGAAAGTAGGTTGCATTGTACAGCCCTGGGCAAGGTTTGGATTAGTTACCATCTGGCTCACACCCTCTATCGATCGCCGAGCCCAAATTTCCGGTTTATGGTCCCGCTGAGTCCACCAGCTCACCCATATCGTTACCATCTACCAAACTATCCGATGGCTTTTCGATTCTCACTTGCCTGCTATAGGAGACATCGGTTACGAAATTAGGAAACTCTTCGTTCCTTTTTTTTTTTTTTCGTCCACTGTTAATCTAGCCAGGTTAATGAAGGCATGTGCTACCAGTATTGCCGTTATCGCTCCTAAACTCACTCGGAATTAGTCGGGGGATTGCATGCAATTGACCCCGTTCCTTAACAAGTCGTCAAACGAGTCTCGCCACGCACGAAGGGGAGGACGTTACGACGCCGTGGAAGGCTGGGCTCAAAGGAGCGCACTGTGCTCGCGACTGCTCGTGTTTCCGAGCGACGAAAGTGTATATGCACATATACCTTCTGCCTGAAACGAATAGCTGCGCGTCGTTCTCATTTTAATTGCCGTGGATAATTAGCAGAGATCGCGGTGCGTCGTTGTTGCCTCACGCTGCGTTGCGACACCGTCCCGTCGTCTGGTCGCGAATAATCGTGCAAACGCGCGGACAATTAGCGAATGTTATAAAACAGACGAACGAACTAGGTAACCGGACCCCGGCTGTGAAATATATCATTTTCACGACTCGAATGTCCGTTGCGATTACTTTACACGCCTGGTTTCGTACGGAGAAAAAATTGAACGCGATACGAATTGTTTACTTTTGTACTTCCTTCGATCGATCATCGATAAGTGTAATTGTCCACAGTAAACATATATATATATATATGGTATATATTTCGCAGATAATCTATCATTTTCGCGATCAAATAGACGGGCTCCTTTTACACCGAGTTTAGATAACAAATGGAATTCCTGTAGTTTCGAAATCGCCTTATCAATCGCGCCGCGATCGGTAAAACAAACAGACGAGTTAAACAAGTAATAAATCGTTCCAATACGAATGATCGATCGCGATAGGTACGGCTTCGTCGTTTTTAGAAGGATTCCAGTACGGTGCTAGTAATAACAATTGTTCATCAAACATCTGTGACTAATCTTCGGTATAATAAAGGTCGACGAAGATCCGTTAATACTAGACGATAAAACCTCGTTCTCCTTTAACGTTTTGTTGCTTTTTCTTAAATTATATATCCCACGAACATGGAATTCACAATTGTGTTAAAGGTCGTCGTGTATTCTTTGCTGGAGAATAATTAGGGCAGGGAAAAGAGGCATGATAATAGACCCCATTGTACAGAGACTTGGAAACAACGGTGTAATGAAATCAGAAGAGCCTCGGAGCTGTTCCTCGGTATGATAACATAACACGATACACCGTGTACCTCCTTTTTATTCTCCAGCTATAGCCTTACGCGGTGTCATCCGACTTGGCCGAGAGCAGAGGAACGACAAGGAACAACCGGTGTTAGGCGATACTCGGTATAGCCGTTGGCTACCCTGTCGAGGTCGCGGTCTTGCCTCTCTGTACAGCCGCAGGTGTTTCGAGTGAAACGAGTTCTGTTCGAGTCCAGAAGCCAGCAAGAATGATGGAAATAGCAGAAAATGGGGGGAGCGAGGTTAATCTAGGTCGATCGATTGTCAGGGTATCACCAAATGGCTCCGTTTGCTCTTGGCTGTTTGAAAACTACAGTATCAACAGAATTGTGTTCATTTGCTCCAGGTTATTGAGTACTTATCCCTGCCATAGACATTTAAACCGATGCAGCGCAGTTTTTAGTTACTCTAGCTTAGAATTATTGATTGACTTCACATTCAGTGAGTGTATCTTTTACTGATTTTTTGCTAGATGTACTTAACTGCCGTTTATATCCATCATGGTTTGACTAAACTCGACTGTTTAGCTGCACCCAACGCTCTTTCTATGTAATCCCACTTTTTCGCTAATCCTTTTTCAGATACCTTCCATTTATGAATGGAATTTACTTATGAGTTAGAATAATACCAGACGATGCGGACGCTGGCCTACAGTGGCCATTTAACTTCCACCGACTATAGAATCTCTTATTAAAACAGACCAGATCTGAAACAGGATCAGCCACGTACACGTCAATCATGTGCCACATCTGACGTCGCGTATCCAAGGCAGCGCCGTCTAACTTAACCAGCTACTTTTTCCAAGAAACGCGTGTAATTCTGATCGTCGAGCGTGGGTGGAAAGTAAATTGGTTCAACCTGACGCGTAAACAGCATCAGTTAAAAGGGGTTGTTCGTTTACACGATATCTTTTTATCGTCGACGAAACAACAATTCCGTCGAACATTTCGGGAACACCTTTTGTATTAAGAACTTCGAGAAATCCTTTTTTTTTCATCAACCTCTTGCGAAGAACGCTTCGTTCGCCCTCAGCGCGAGTTACGCTCGATCAGGAATCCACGGGGCCCAATTAACGCGTCGAACCAGACGCGACGGAAAGCGAGAATACCTGTATAACGAGAATTAGCGATAGCACGCCGGGTGGTCGCGTAATTTCTCGCGGGAAAGACTGTAAATTCGAAGCAGCGGGGCCTTTTTTCCAACACAATCCCGTAAAGATTTACGGCCGATCGCCACGTCGGCCGTTAAAGGCCACTTGAATTTCCTGCGGGATCTTTAATTACGTCCGGCACGCTCAAAGACACTTCGCAGGTAAAGACGCGTATACCTTACGCACGGTTGAGTTGAATGGAAAGCCGAGGAGTAATCTGCGCGTAGGCAATTGCCAACGATTAGATTGCCTGGTTGAATAGGATCTACGATCCGATTCAGCGAATTTTTCACCAGGTGCAACGTGGATGTTATCGAGGAAAAGTAAATCACGCGATTTCTCGTGTATCGCTGATTTCGCGAGGTAACGCTGAACAGAGCTCGGCAATGTTACCGGCGCGATAAACGACCGTCTTATCGCCGCAGTTCGCGGGGGCAGTCGACGAAAATTCTCACGCGTTCGACACTTCCAGCTGAGCGCAGCGCCGCGGCGAACGTAATCGAGCGCCCGCAGGAACAGGCTAACACGCCCCTGGTGCCACGCGGTAACCTTTTTTCTGACATTTCTACCTTCGTGGTTCTCGGTTCGACCGAAAGGTTAAGCCTCGGCGCTGGTTCGAATACCCATGAACGAGGACGACGAAGCGAACGCGAGAAGGACCGAAGTGAACCGGGCGAACGGTTCTCCGCTGCTGCTCCTCCAGCGGATCGCTGGGTCTTTCCTTCCTGTCGAAGGTCGAATCAGCGTTTGCTCCGCGAACCGTGTCGCGAGGTCGGAAGACTCGGGTTTCGAGGGGAGGACCGCTCGACCGTCACAGAAGCGAAGCTGGTCACCCAATCAGAGCGAGAACGGAACAAAAGAAAGGTGAAAACACTTATCGGCCCGTGAGATCAAGCCTGCATCCTGTATCTCCGTCGTCCCCGCGGATCCTTCGTCCGGGATCCAATTATTATTAATTCATCGTTAATTTCATTTCGCCCAGCCTGTCTTTCTGCTCCTTCTTCGTCCTGATGGCGTACATTCAGCCTGCTTCTTTCACAGTCGAACGTTCGTTGACCCAAAAAGCCACAGACCGATGGATAAAGAGGCGTTGGGTCGCGAAACGGCTTCGGCTACTATTGGCCCCGTGATATCCTTGATGGGATGAGCTTTTATTGATTGTCCTTGCCCGAGTTTCTGGTTTTTATGATCGCGACACGGTGCGTGGGAGTGGAGATTATTTGCGTTGGTGATTGATATATTGGACATTCTGCGCCCTGATAATGTTTAATGGTGAGATAGTAAAGTAGTTTAAGTACTAGGTCGCATGGTATGTCGTAAGATATTTTGTAGAGATTGTGAGAAAAGGTCCTAGACAGGGTAGGTATCTATCAGTGAGTCACCCACTCTTGATCAATGTTTCATAGATTTTGTGAATCTGTAGCGTAACGGGACTACCCTAATGCCACTTTCAGAACACTGTCGGGATACCAGAATCGACATAAGTATGAGCGGAGGAATATAATTGAAAATTTACAAGAAAGTGGAATCAGAGAGTCTACGATCGACAGTAATCAAAAGGAAACATTTCATACTAAATTCCGAAGTCTTACTATCACCTTTATGAAAATTGGGACTCGTACGAACGAAGCTTATAAATTAACTTCTAAACAGTGATACAGATTGCCGTGACAGTATTAATTACCGTTGACACATAAAGCCTTCAGTGAATAAGAAATTGCCGGCGATCAAGTGTAAAACTTATCCCGCTGGAGCAATATTTATGAACCCATTTTTCTCACACAGCCACCGAAGGGCTTTCGAGTTATGGTGTATTCGTGCCATAAGTAGATCACGCAAGACATCCACCAGCACGGTTACGGATATAAAAGTAAAGTACTTTTCTCGATCCCGATAACTGGGACTCGCATTAGAGGCACGGTAAAACGAACTGAACTAAGCACACGAGGGGAAAACAGTTCGAACGGTTAATAAGGAAATCACCGATGTAAAACGATGTAATTTAAACCCGTGGATCATAAACGTATCTACGTACCGAGGGACCGAGCGACGATGTCATTTAAAGTCTCTCGCCGGACGCGATTCAGGGAAAGTCACACGCTCGTAAATCAGCAACGGTAATGGGCACCCCGTTAGATTTGCAATGATAATCCGATGGTAATGCATGTCGATTCGGTCGAACGATCGAACGAGAAAATAATTAACGATCGTCTTGAACGGAGTTCGCCGAACTATCGACAACTCTGTACCGATCCCCGGGGGGATTTACGAGTTTCCAACGATTCAAACCGACGACGAGAAGAAGAAGAAAAAAAAGACAACCCAATTGGCCCTCTTCGTGTTTCATGGGACCAATAATCTGTGATTCTTTGTCGAACTCTTTACCTACCCGACAGTCAACGAAACACCATCCGATCAGGGCTGTCGAATCGTGAATTCCCTGAGTGCAACTGGTAAACACGGAGTCATTTTTATGGTAGCCGTGAGAAACAATGGGCAACGTCGGTACCGGTAAATCGCTCATAAAACGAGACTATTCTCCCTTGTACCGTTCGTTTCGAATTATCAATGGTACTCCATAAACCTGAGCAGCGATTCCTCGGATGTTTTGCAAATGGAATAATGTATGTTAAGGGTTGATCCAAGGGTTAGGGGCGACAGCCACGTCGGCATCTCTGCCGATCTATCCATCTTCCCTGGCCAGTTAATAAGCGTCTTATCGACAGCATACGCGGGGATAAACCCGCGCGCTCACGGTTACCACTGATTCTCTACTGATCGATCGCAGGATAAGCGGACGGGACATCGCAGCGGCGGGTATAATGGATGATCCTACAGGCACATCGCGGAGGCAGCGGCCATTTACCATTCAATTACGCCGCAATTATAGGATCGTGTGCGTTCCGTGGCTTCAAGATATGCCCGCCGACAACCGTTTCGATCCTCCGGGATCTCTAATTGACGACCGTTAAACAAATATCCGTGGAGAGATCTTCGTGATTACGAAACGGCATCGCAAAGGTAACGTCTATCGTAAACTCTCCCGAAAAATCGTCCGGTGCCTTTCACGACGACCTGCGCGTCGTCGAAACGTTTCAAACGATCCGAGACGTGGCACGGTGGAATAAACATCGGAAAGAATAATGTAACGAGCACGGAGGAATGGTTAGAACGAGTGAAAAAATTGTCGAACTTACCCCTGGAGAGCGTGCGGAGGAGCTGGTCGAGGCGGCGGTGGTAGCGACTTTCTGCCTGGTGTGTTCTGTCGTGGGGCCAGAGGTGGAGGAGGAGAACTTGGTGATCCAGAGCCAGCGTATCGATCCGTGGGACACTGAGGTTGAGGCTTCTGCTTCGGCGCGTCGATGTATTTCGGTGGCAGGGCGTAGTAATTCCTATGCGACGCGTCCCCGTGGCGTTGGTGATGGTTGGGCACGTACTTCGGTGGCTCGTGGTACTTCTGAGGACTGGACTCCGACGGGAACATCTTCGAATTGGCTTCGTAGCCGGTCTTCACTGGGCTACCGATCGAGAAACCGTGATTTCCGCCTTCCAGGTATTTGGAAGTGCTCTTCGAATTGTCTGCTACTGGTAAATAATTCGGTCTAGTCGATTGATTCGACTGATTGCTCGAGGAACTCTTGTCGATGCTCTTGGGCACTTGGGGTTGAGGCCTCTGGCCAGAGGATGATTCAAGTCTCTGGGAGGATTCGGTTCGAAGTAACCCAGAAACGTCGAGTCTCGATCCGTCCACTCGCATGGACTCCTGTCGAATGATCCTCGGCTCGACCGGGACCTGAGGAGTTCGTCTCGCCGGGGTGACCCGTCCGTTCACCATGAGCTTCTGAGTCGAGGGGTATCTCAAGCTGGATCGACCTGTGGCTACCATTCGATGAGTAGCGAATCCAGCGGAGACACCGTTCTCCAGCACCATCTCGGAGTCAACGTGTTTCAATGCTATGGTGGCCCTTACGAACTGTTCTTGATCTTGCGGGGTTTTCGTTGGCGAGTTAGGCGATGACTTCCCGGTCGATTTATCGTGGTCCCGTTTACCCCCGTGCTTCGATCTTCTGGTCGAGTGTCTCTCCAGCTTGTGTCTGTCGCAAGATCTATCACGGGCCTTGGACTCTTCCTGATGATGGTTGGATTTCCGTTGGCTGTCCGTGAAGCTGTCCTCGCTGAGTTCAGGGGGCGGTGGCGGCAGTGGATCGTCGCAATCGTGCACCTCGTTCTCGGTGACTGTCGGGGGCGAGGGTGGAGGCAAGTCGGGGCTAGGTACGCGATCGTTGTAGACGTTTCTGAGGTGTGGTTTCTTGGGCGGTCGTTCCGGCACCCAGTCATCGATCGATATAGCCGGGCCGACTATCACAGGGCCCAGCAAATCCGTGGACAGACTACCGCAGCTGTTGCTGTGCTGATGCTTCGGACTCGGTAAATCTCCGTTGCCCTGATTCTGATTCCTGTTCGCGTTTTCTCGCCAGGCACCGCTGGCATAGTCGGAAGCAGAGCTCGCTCGTCTCGAAGAGGGTGGTCTGGGACGAGGCGGAGGCTGTGGCGGTGGACTTTGAGGGGCAGGAGTTGTCCCTTGAGCCAATTGTGGCTCGGACCGCCAGGAGGCTTGGTGGTGTCTCTCGTAGAAAGATAACAATGCTTTTTTCTGAATGGCTTTCAACGTAGGATCGGAGACCCGGTGCCGTTTTTCTGGATCCAAGTAGGTGTAACGCATTTGCTGCTGTTGCTGCTTCTCTAGTTCGTTTATGCGCTCCGCTACTGACATTTGTGGCTGTTGGGGCAGCGTCGAGGATATTCTGCAAAGAGAAAGTTCGATAATGTAGGGCGACTGTCACTGTACGCAACAGTAAACTGAATATTCGAACAGTACCTTGAAGACTGCGTGGACTCCTGAGGCTGCGTCGTGCTGACAGGATACAGTTTCCGTTGATTTCGTTCGCGATCCAAATAGAGCACGCTCTCCGAATGATGTCTCTGCGGAGTTTGCACTCTGGCGCTATGAGCTATCAACTGCTTGCTACAGGAAAGTCCATTAGCCTGGCTGACGTCTGACATCGAACCGTGAATAGGATTCCATGTCTCGGGGCTCTGCGGACTCGTCGGGCCGATCTGCTGACGTATCGGGCTCTGTGGCATCGGCTGCGCCAATGATGCGTACTTATCGTTTTCAATTCTCATTGAACTGTCCCATTGAGAGCCCGTCTGCGACTTCTCCAGAGATTCCTCGTCGATGTTAGACTCCTGCCACTTGCTCTCTCGAACCGTGGAAACGTCGGCCACGTTGGTCGAGGAGGTGCAGTGATTGATCACAGCCGGCAAGCTCGATCTACCTTGATTCTGTTTATTACGGTCGTTCATCGATACCTGCCACTTGTCCGGCCATTTCTCGCTGTGTCTGCCCTTTGTCGTCGGAGACAGGCCAGTGGTGCTGACATCGCTCATGGAGCCCTGCCACTTGTCGTGACACCCGTTGTTCGATTTCTGCGGCAAAATTCCACCGTTCACGCTGCTGACATCCGACATCGAGCCGTGGTGCCATCGATCCGATGTACCCTGTCGAGCTGGCAAGCCACTGGACACGCTGACATCCGACATCGAACCGTGCCATTTCAGGGTTTCGCTACTGGACGCGCTTCCGCTCGACGTAGTCACCACGCTGTCTCTTCCCTCCCTCGAAGTGTCCTCCCAGGATGCGGTTGGTCTCTGCGCCACTGCCTCGCTGTCTCTCCTCAGTCTGCAAATGCAGAGACGTGACACGTAACAACTTGCACAGCTTCGTCTGATTGGTTTAATTTCATTTAATTGTTCTTGAAAATATTTGCTACCTGTCGAGAAATGGGGTGTTCGTTGTGGAGTCCACGCTGGAAACGTAACTGTGATAGCCTTCGGATTGTGCGTAGCTGGCTTGCTGCGAATGCTGCACCCTCGTGTATTCCTCGAGACCTGCTTGTGTTAGGGTTGCCTCCCTATATATGTCCACCTGTAAGATCAAAATTGATGTATAATAACCTAACAAAGACACGCATATAAGGTTGGTAAAAATATAACATGCGGGTGATTTCAATGCGCGCGAGGGAACATCACTATCCTAGTGACTTCAACGCGTGGTAAGGGCACCACTTTTGATTCTAAACTGCCTAACGTGTCTTTGAAGTTTCTTTTTAACAATATAATAATGAGACTGGACTTGGTACTAGACAACAGAGTCGATATTCCTAATGAATTTACCTGGGACACTTGAGGATCTTGGTAGCTCCTAACGTAGGCTTCCAGATCAGCATGGCTAAGGGTCTGAGCGGTCTGCTGCTCGCGTTCAGGGGGCGACGGGACAACGTACTCTTCATCGCCCAGAGATTTACCCTCGCGATCCACGCGAGGCCACAGTCTCGGCTCTTCTTCCACGTTGCCGCTCCTGTTGCGGGACTCGAAAGTCTCCGCCGGTATCTTCTCGCAGCGCTCCATCACGGTCTTCAGCTGCAACGCGAAAATCGGTTGTTCTTTGTAAGAGCATTCCGCGTATAACTATTATCCCCTTATCTACAGCCTCGTGCAGGCCGACTGCGTGATTCGTTTACGTAATCGCGCGTATATTCATCGGAGGGTATCAACGTGGTGCGCGTTTCAATTTTAAATAAACCACCAGGCAACGAGCTAATTACGCTTGGCCCGACAAAAAGCTCGGCGATCTAATAAGGAAGTCCTAAATCGAGCAAAAGGAAAGTCGAATGAATTACGGGCGCATTAACATTGCTCGGGCCCGTTCTTCTAGCCACTGGAAAGAATGGAATTCGTTCGCGTACACAACGGAATTAAAAGCTGGGACACGGGTCTGCGGCGAACACTTCGCGTATGTCTGTGTGTAGGTTTGTGCATGCGTGTGTACACATATGTGCGTTTGTATGTGTCTGTTGCCACGAAATTGCCGGCCTACTTCGCCTTGAATAGTCGCAACGTACGATTATGTCACCCTCAGAGTAAGAGAGAAAGAGAGAAAGGAGGGTGTCGCGGGTGTGGGAGATTAATTATGTGTGTCGTTTTAGGGCGCAGCACGATTTACCAAGGTTCTGACCTACGCGCCGTATCCCGATGCTTAACGCGACACGTTCGACCAATTAAACTTCCTTCGGGCCCTCCCTCCCGGTTGTCACGGACGTCGACAGTCGTGAAACCCGGCGGTGATCATGGTGCCGCGCTTGGAAACACGACGATAACGCCTGATATACCCCTTGGGCGCGTTCGCTCGTGACTGGTTAACACCGGGCGTCGAAAGTGCCCTCTCTCGGCTCCTTGCAAATGAGTTTTCAATTTCGTAACCGGGAACCCGCGCGACACAAGGGGCAATATACACCGACACGTACGCTCTTTGCGGGCGAATTGCGTTACAAAACTTAATTGGTCACGGTGACGTATCGCTTTCCGTCCCCCCATGTTCTATGGGAACAAATGTTTCGGTGAACGTGTTCCATGGAACCGAAGTGAGGATGAATCAAAATTTCTGTTCGCTGCGCGTGGCGAAACACAACGACGACCAGGCACAAAAGACCGCAGGGTAGAGGGTTCCGAGATACATCACCTGCTGCGTGAACGCGGGATTGGGCCTCTTCGTGTGCGGTCTAGTGTATTGGGCTGGCTTCTCCTTTGGGTAATTGGTGTGATCGGTCCAGGACTTGGAACGATGGGATCCGCTGTTATGGCCGGTGCCGCCGTGCACGTCCTCGTCCGGGTGTCTCTCCGGCGCGCTTGGCCACGATGGATATTTCTCGTGTCCAGGCCCATAGCAGACGCCTTTGAGGCTGGACGCGTCTCGGACCGGAGGCGTTGGAGGCGGCGACGCTTCGTCTCTCTCGTTGAGAGGCAACGTGTAGCTGTCGAATCCGAGGCTCTCGCTGTACCTGAATCCCAAACAAGAGAACCATTTAGTTGAGCACCTATCGCTTTCATCGTTCATTTCTGAATACTTTGATTATTCCTATGCGTGGGAGTAATTAGACACGTGTCAGGTGAATGAATAGGCGATTATTAAATCTGACAGGAGGTTGCGCTGACCGATTGTCACGTTGTAAATAATTCTGTGAGGATTTCTGAAGGATCGAACATGTTTGTGAACTAATTTATTCAGATTTATTATAATCTTGTAGTTTAGAACTAGATGTCTTCCATCGATTTTGATTTAATGTATTATATTAGTTTAACCGATTACATACCTACCGGCTGCATAGATCCAATGATCGATACCTAAGGAACTAGATTGTTAACACTAGAATTACCGAACAAGTCAAAGTAATTGGTCGGTACAGTCTTATAGGGACGATCAAAATGTTATAATAATATATAACTGTAGGAAATTATGTACGTTCATGGAAAAATAGCAAGAACTCTAATAGAACAATTTGAAGACACTATTCCACTTGTAGACTAAATCACTCATATATCCAAAGAAGAAATGGAAATGTACCGGCGATAGAAAAATAATAAACTGATAAATTGCCTAATAAAAAGAAATACCTTCAGTTCTGGATAAGAGAAAAAGAGGGTAGCTGTGCCAGAGTCCAGCAATGTACCGTGATACCGTTCACAGCGAGCGATACATTCGACAGACGAAGGAAAACACTGGACGTGCGACCTCTCACGGCTTGACTCGATGAATCACTCATAAAACGCTCGCGGGTCCTCGATAGCGGCCGTCAGGCGACGAGTCCCTCTGTTACGCGATGTCATTGAACCACTTTATTACCGGGATGCGTGGCCGCCGCATAATTTATGGAATAGTCAACAAGTTCAACGTAACTGGAATCACGTATAATCAGGCTATAATTGCAACCGTCGTTCCTGGACCTCGTAACGACGAGCCACCGCGCCGCGGCGATGCGGTGGAACGCTACCACGTCCAACCTATCGCGAAATCTAAGTGTGTCGGGACTAATACAGAAACGTCTAATTGGCCGCCAAACGGTATCTCTTATCTCGCCCGCAAAAAGCTGCCCGATAGAGAGCGTGTGCAAACAACCGTGGAAACTTGTTTCTCATTAGCGGAACAATTAATTCCCGCGTAATGGGGGTTGATTCGTGTATTGGCCTCCCTCGATCGGTGAGATACAACAGTACGTTCGGTGGAGACGTATTTGTGTCCTTCGCAAAGATTTTTCTATCGAAAACAAACGGCGCAACATTAATCCCTTCGTCTGGAGTTTGATTAATAAATTGAGGCATTCGTATATTACAGGGGAAAGTTGCCGAATTTGGACCATCGCCTAAGTTGTACTAGTTTTGTAACTTGTCGCGTAGAAGCAATTTGCACTGCATGATTGACAATGTGTATATGATAGTGGTGATTACATTAAATAACTTATTATATACATATATAAGCAACACATACTGTCTATCATATGGCACAAATTGTTTACACAAGTTATAGTAATGCTCCGACCTAGGCGATGATCTAAACTCGAGATTTTCGTGATACAAAGAATACGATGTCTTCGTCTGCATCGAATGTTTCTAGGAGAAGCTATATTCCAACTCATCTGGTTGAAACCCTTCAGTTTGGCAGATCGACGATAGTAAAGCGGAAAGGTAGGGAAGCAGTGAAGGTTGATTGGAGGCTCCGTACCCGCTGTCGTTTTTATAGCCCGCAGTATTCTTCTTGTGACTTTCGTTGTAACCGGCAGCCGTGGTGGCTTTCTTTGTTCCGTTGCCAGCCTCGTGCTCGTTCTCCGCGGACCTCCTGCCGTCGTTTCTGCGGCGGTAGTACTCGTTAGGAAGCACCGTCCGGGACGGACTCTGCTTAAGGCCATAGCCTTCCTGAGGATACGACGGGGTACCCTTGAAATTGGTAGTCTCGCTCCCGTGTCCGTGACTCGCGTACTTGTAGGGGCCCGGAGGACAGGAAGGTGGGCCCGGGGCCTCATCCTGGACTCGATATCCTGGCGGCGACGGCTGCAGTTCCGTCATCGTGTAACCAACGTCCCCGCCATCCGGGATACACCTGGGGATTCAAGCAAAAACGCGTCTGTTAGCGACGATCTTTCTCACAGACAATGAATCGGCGATTCTAGGGGTAGAAAAAGTATCGGTAGGACTGATCCCATCGAACCCGGATCTGTGATTAGAGGATCTACAGATTGAATCGTCCAGATCCGTGGATAAGATTCTCCGCCTCGAGCGACGGTCAACACGCTGAAATTGTTGACGCTTACAGGATAATCATTAGGTAACAGGTCGCTTTAGAGATTTTCTATTTCTTTCGATCCCTTCGATTCCTCGTATCATGGACCACCGTACACGAGGACCATCTGAGTTCAATTAAGGCCTCGGCAAGTTTTTTGCACTCTCTTCGGTTCCTCGGGTAGCTACTCGAGCTTTCTTTGATCGTCGTGATATCGCTGTTACATCGAGCCTCTCTAGCTGACATCATCTCCCGATAAAAGTCTGCGTCATCCGTCGAAAAACAAGATGCGCGTGTCTCTCGATCCATTGACTGCAAGCGTGTACGTTCAATAATCATGACTACATGCTTGTGAATAACCAACAAAGTGCTACCAAAGAAATCGTGCAGGTCGTTTTCCCGGATGGAGGGGGGAGGGGGTCAACCAAACGGTACGGTTTAATTGATCCCGTCGAAAGGTTAATTAAGATACCAATCGAACGGGATTTAATCTCGTGCATCGCGGTACGGTTCTGCGTGAATGAAACGCATTAATCGAGAACGTTGTACGTGTCTTCAGGGTTAATTTGGACCGTGATACACGAATATTACCCCGTGGATCGACGATGGTTACGCGCGAATTATGGTCTGGCCGTTGCTTCGGCGCTGGTTCGCCACCGAGAAATCCCTCGAGATCTGGCCCTGATCGCCGATATGAGCGATCGTGTGCGTGCACACGCCTTTACGAACGGCATTATACTAATCAATTTGTTCGCGGGGAGAAGTACATTGTCCGGGAGTAGGCGCGAGCTCGTAGAATCGAACGCAAGGCGTGTCCGCGGTCGCGATAAAATCCAAAGAAACCTCTCACCGCTGCTGCTGCTGCTGCTGCCGGCTACTTGTTTAACCTCTCGCCCGCGTTCCGTGGCGGATCGAGGTGTAATGAGCCGCGCCAATAGCGACGCGCCACTTATCGACGCGATCGATGAAATCGGTAATCTCGTTCCCGAAATTATGTGCGACGTAATGATTCGCGAATAAAGACGAGGGTGCGCCTCGTTGACACCTTGCTAACGAGAGTCGATGTCTTGTGGGTAGGGCTCGAATAGATCAATTGTGCGTCACGGTGTAGGTGAGGTTCCCACGTGCCCGGCGGACGGCGTGGAATATGTTTGAACTAATCAGAATGAATACTTAGACAGAAATTATATAGGATAGCGATAGCCAAATTCATTAACTCGTTCTAAAATTTTCGTTTGCATTTAAGAACACAAGTGTTTTTCTTTAGAATATTAGGTTGTTAATATATTTAAATATTCTGTAAATTGTAACTCAAAATATGTATAATTTTTTGATTCATCGAATCAATCGCATACGCACGGTGTTCGCTATGACGCGCCGTCCAAGTGACACCACCCGACCACGCATTGAAATCACCCGAGCAGCGCTACAGTCACTGGTGAGTTTATGGACTTGAATTCTCGTTAAAAAATTTATTCTGTCTATGATTTACTACTTACTAAACAACATTCACAAAAACAATGTTAAGCTTGGGTTGTTGTGGGTAAGATCTAACACTGAAGATATCGATAAACACGACAAACTTTTGAATATTTACAAATTTACAAGTTAATCAAATTCTTCCCTTTCATATCATAATAAAACTTGCAAGGGATCTTGATTTGTTTGGTAGTTCTTGTGTTGACACTTTAAATTCTCAGCAGACCAATATCAGAGAACAAGGAAGAAATAAAATTAGAAATTCTAGTCAGAAATTCAAGTGTTCTCGTGCGCTGCATCTCAGAAAAGTTGACATTCGCACAGGCACTTTCTTCTCTTGTCTCTAAGAGCCCGAGTAACAAGATTACTTTCATTTGTCACTCAAGAAAAATAGCTACCCACGCGCGACACCGTCGTAAACGCTTTCGTTCCTGAGGAAACGGTAACTTGTCATATTGACCGTCATTCGGTAGCGCGAGATCTGGGTCAACCGAATGCTCCGGAAGATTCGCGGTTCGACGAACAATCGGCCGTATATCATCGGTTATCACGACGTATCCGGCGATGACAGAGATACGGATAGGACGTCCCAGATTCTTCCGCGTTTATTCAGGCTCATCGTGTCACGAGCACAATCGGCGTTGTTACGCCTTGGACGATCAAGATCGATGACGTTACGAGCCGTGGCGACAGACGGCATTGGGACGGGTTCGGTTTCTATGGCCATCGTTCGTCGATCCTGTGCTCAGCAACGAAACGGTCCAATGAAGTCGAGAAAGGACAATAAGGAATTCGTTTACAGAACCTCGTGACGATGTATATTTCGATATGCAAGTTCCAAGAAGAAAAAAAAGAGGACAAAATCATCGAATCTCCGAGGCAATCGTAATTTTTACAGGCTATCTCAAAATAAAATATAGATTTCACAAAAATTGTGATTTAGTAATTTTTACATATTAAATACCGGCTCACGCTAACTTCTCCAATTCTTATTCTTGAAGGAAAGGAAAGGACATTTTGCTTACGTTCATTTTATCTGGATTGAAAAGAAACGATTATCCAAAGAGGTTACAACCAACAGAGGCACAATTTCTTCATATTCGCAGACCAAGCCACTTTGCCTCCTCGAACTATCGGCCGAACAGGATCCCTTGGATCATGTGCTCAATTACAGGCACAAAGGAGAGACGTGTCCGTGGCTTCATTTACTCCGCATGCATTCCGCCGTTTCAGCGGTTGCAAAATGCCCGACGATTTTGTAACAAGCGAAAGTATGCGCTAGTGTGCGCGACGGAACGTAAAAACTGATAATAAGCGATCGTTCCGCGTGTTACCGGTCTCGCTTACCCTGGGTTAGGCTAATGAGTAACTGCCGGGGCCGGGGTTGATAAATACGACTGGTCCGTATTGACAAGTTGCAATAAGGTAACGATATTAAATAACACCGTGTGCTGGTGGGACGGCGATGCACGACGAACAACCGCCACATTGAGAACGGGAAAGTGACACGACCCTCAAATTTGACAAAGCACACGGGGCTACTCACTGGCGTGGCGTTCATAAACCGTTTCTCTGTCGTGGTAGTCGCTTTCACGACTAATAAATTGAATATAAAAGCATGCCTATCAGGCCCGTGTACACTAGGAACTCACGATCTTTAGCGGGCGTTAAATTGGATTCGTTATGGTGGGCGTGTCGGCGCCGTAGTTTTGCATAATAAGAACGAGCCTGAATAGACCCGCGGGACAGACTTACGAGCCTTTTAGGATTGGAAATACACGGTGTTTAATAATAACGCAGGGGGAATTCCGGCGATTCACCGTTTCCAAAACGCCGGCCGACATTTGCATCGCTCCTTCTTCTAGGTCTTTTCAAGTTGAATCCGTTGGCCAGACGGTTTAGCGTCCTGTATTTAATGGTTCGTGTACAGTGCGTTGGAATATGTATCTTTCTCGTGTAAAGTGTCCCCGTGAAACGTCGAGATGACGGGGGCAACGATGAGAAACGAGCCCAATTATCCTGGTTTCTTTGTACGCGACAGCGGAGTCGCGGCCCGACAACAAAATGCCCCGGTCCTTCGTTCGGAGCGCTTCTTATGTTAGTAATAGTTTAATAGTAGTCGCAGTAATCGCATCCTACCTGATTCTCTCAGGCGTGCACGCAACCTCTGCAGCGGAACGTGTAATTTCAACTGTCGGAACCGTCAAAACTCTCAACCAGAGAGCGATTTCAATGGGGGAATCGGGAAGATGTGTCTGTTGGGATCGATGACTCTTTGAAACTCGTGGAAGAAGAAGATGTTCTTGAAGATAATGATAAATGTTTTCCTTGACGTTAGTTTTAAGGAAATACTGGTTTTGTGGACTTGCTACTGACTGTCGTGTCACAGTAAATTGTAGAATATTTATAGTTATGTGTAGCCACTTTTAAAATAAAGTAAGGTACATTTTCAAAAACTTTTTTCACATAGATCCCCCGAATACTGACACTTTTTTCATCACAAAAGTTGATAAGAAATTTTTTTAATTTTTATAGAATTTTGTAAAATTGTTGGTATAAAGTAAGAAGCAGGATTTCTTTTGTACGGGCTAGTAGGTATTCCTTAAAAAATGGAAGTCATTTTAGGTAGAATATAATAAGGGTCGTATTTCCACCTTGCGTGTCCTAAGGCCGTGAACACTGTATATTATGTAGGTAAATCCCCCGCGGAACGTGTAATTTCCTACGTTGGAACCATCAAAAACGCTCGTGCACCTTATAATTCTTCTTTCCTGCGTGCAGTTATTCGCCGTTCTATGCCACGCTAATACGTCGCATTGAACTTCACTGAAGCATCCCTTGCAATCTCGAAATTTCCCTTCCAAGAATAATTTTAAACGCGCAAGGTCCTCGGTCGGAACCGTCGGAAGCTCGTCAAATTGGTGCCCACGAAACTGTCAAAGAAATCGAAAAGTAACTACCGTTGAATCCTTCATCTCTTTCCAAGCTCAAAGTATTCCACGCGATAATCAAATCCGCGGCAATTAACTAAGTACAAGTTTACACCTATATAAAGGTCGGCCAAGGAACGCCCCTTGCGTCAGCCAACAACGCAAAACCAGGGTGGTGGACGGGGGGCTGCTGCTAATAAACTCATCCCGGCGAACGGAGCAAAACGGCACGCAGAACAAAATGAGAGTCCGCGCGCGTGCACGCGAGCCGAGCCTAAATTATCAGATCGTTACCAAGGCCCGGCGAAAACGAGCAACACGGCCGCCCCTGACCGTTGAATGAAGCGGAGAGTCGCGCGTATACGACAGGGGGGCCCCGATATGAATGGCGAGCGTAGCGAAGACGTAACAACCCGGCCACGGAAACGGAATGTCGCCTGAACGGTAGAAAATACGAGGCAACGCGGGCAGCGTATAATTAAATAGAGGAAATTAAAGAATTCCACCAGACGGTGGGACGAGAAGATGAAACGAAGAGGAAGATGGTCCCTAACGATACAGCAGGGCGGAATTACGCGAGCGTGGCCGAGAGTATACGAAAAGGGTGGCGGCGACATTAAAACCTCGGTCACCGCGGTACGCGCTCCTAAATCACCCGCGTTAATTGCTCGGCCGGAACGCACCGCGCCAGAGGCCGTCGTCGTCGCGTCGCCTCGAGTTTCGCAGTGATAAATTCGCGACGATTCATTCGCCGCGAGCACGCGCGTTCATTGTAGGTACACCAGGAGGGTTGTTTTCCGTCCTTGCGTTCGCGCGCCGCGCGTCCCCATCCTTTCCTCACCTTCTTTTCGCGAACGGGTTTATCGCGCCCGCTCGGATTGCAAGGTCGCGACCAGGAGGAATCCCCGGCCGTGTGAGGAACGGCTGTCAGCGAATTTGTTAGGCGGCCGTGTAATAAGTTCGCGGAATCGGTGGCCGCGAGTATCGCGTTTCGTGGCTGGGGGAAGGACGTGGGTTCGCGAGGATCGGACGTCAACGAGAATTCTGCTCGCCTTGGAATCTCCTTGGTGCAGGGAATGCGGGATGAATGTGTCCTTTTTTCGGGAAAGTTTGTGATTCGAGCGGTGAAATGTCGGGGGAAGTGTCGGGGATGTTGGAAAGTGTCGAATTAAAGAAATGATGTATTTATATGAAATGGTCTGCGAGAGTTTAAGCACACATTGTGAAAGATAACGGTCGTCGCGGCTGGACCGACAGATCGTTAAACGCTGCTCGAAAGATCCCGTTTATAAAAGGAAGTTCACTTTGGAATTTCATACTCATTATCGTATTTGTATTCCGTGTATTTACCATACGATACCGTACTCGCCTCGGCCTCGGTTTTTCGCATCGAATGGTTTTTCCGCGTTGCGTCGAGCGGACGCGATGATCCAATTATTACAAGACTGGGAAAGCAAAATGTGTTCGCGCGATTATTTACGATTCTTCCCGTTGATCGGGAAACTGTTTTCGGAAATCGTTATACGTGTAGGTTATGACCAGTATTTCAATATTAATTGGAGTAATCGTAGCGTAATCGTCGACGCGACAAACATTCACTTCGTTGATGAAAAAAAAAAACAAAACTAAATACATATTCTATGGGGCTGCTTCGTTGCTCTGTATCTACTCGAACCGTTCGCTCCCGTTGTTTCCGGCAGCTACTCGGACTCAAAACTTCGCGATTACCGTAAATCTTTTCTTACATAACAGCATTAAGAGGCCCGATATCAGCACCGGCTTTACGCGTACTATCGACCGGCATAAATTCTCGTGCACTGGCGGTTTTACATTCTAGACCTGTCTGACGGAACCTTTTTCAATTTCTGAATCGCTTAACGACCTCCGGAAGAATCTTACATACATGTTCGAAAAGCATGATTTTTCTCACCTAAACCGAAAGATTACCGTCAGATCACTGTCGCTGGATCAAAAGAAGAACTCTCGGAAGGAGTGATGGTACCGAAATACATTATCGGTAGTATGACAACCTAATGGCGTATATTCAAACTCAACTATCTTGAAAAATGATATTTTCGTAAGACCAGTACCATCAACGCTAGTCGAATTCGCACTACACAATCGATTTTCGATCGATTGTTAGTTACGATCGCGTATCAGTCTTCCACGCAAGCGATCGGTATATAATCCGAAAGTTCGCGCGCGCGAAACGGAAAGGAGCGGGTACTTGCAAAAGGTTCGTGAACGTGATTCGCGTTACATCACGTAATTAATGCGCTTCGCGTTCGACGACTGGTTCGCTGGCCGTAGCACACGTGTAATTCAGAGAGGAAGAGGGTGGGGGGAAGCGAAAACGATCGAATACAGGCGTTTCGCACCGTGACCGAACCGGGATTTAATTCTCCGGTAATCCGTGGGCTATTTTAATCGGGAGCGCGAGCGCGCGCCCGAGCACACGCGAAATTAATGGCGGCGGTCGGGCATTTATCAAGTTGCCCCGGAGATAAAGACGTTCCGATGATGGCGAGCGTGCGATATAAACTCGGCTATTAAACGGGTGAAAGTTTCGACGGGAGGGTATTCGCTATTTATATGGATTACCCGTTTCGAAGCGATAGACCCTGAGAACCCGAACGAATCGCGGCTCAACGGGTTGTCGGAAAATCGAGCGTTCGAAATAGATAATGGCAGACCGTTTCGAAACGAAGGCGTTTCGCGCTGGGCTTGTTAATGCTATCTGTTTCTACTGTTACAGACGATAAAATTTCAAACTCGTAATTTACGTTGATCTAAGAATGTAGATCCTATCACGTAATGTAATTCGCAAAATGGTACCAGTATAAAAGGGGAGACCGAAACAATTTTAGTCCCCAAAGGATCAATTTTAAACCATCAATCTGAAAATCCTTAAGATATTTCCTACGTTCACCTACGACAGGTTACTATCCCCAATTCCACGTAATCCACGGATCACGAATAATTGGTCGTGAATCCAGCGAGTTCCGGATGGGACGGCGATTCACGATGCATCGTAAAAGGAAGCAATGGGAGGTGAAGGGGATGGAAAAACAATGAAGGTCAACTCGCGCGGGTCGCGTTCCTCGCGTCGACACACCGGGCCCCCGAGAGAAAAAGAAATTGACGAGGAATGCGGGATGGGGTTAAACTGGCCGGGCCCCGCAGAATGCGAGAAAGACGTATGAGGGGGGCTTATCGTCCCTGCGTCTATTTCTCGATCGCTTCGAGCGGTAAATTCAACGCGCTCCTGTCTCCCTCCACAGACCTCGAGCGAGTAAATCGAGAGAGAGAGAGGGAGAGAGAGGGAGAATTGAAAGCGATTACTGTGGCAGAAGATAGGGGAAAAAAGGGCGGATCGACGCATGATAAGGGGCTTTCGTTATGACGAACGACGCTGGAATAACAGCTGCGGGAGGAATCCTCTCGGGCCACTATGAAAATTTGCCATTTTTCCTGTCGCCTGGACCATCGTTTCGTTCCCGTTTAAGAAGGGCCTTAACTCACACAAGGGGGATTAATCTCGTAAAACTACAGGCAGGTTATCGGGAGCCGGCTCCCGAAGACTTATTGACCTTATTAAAAGTTTCATAGGTTATCCAATAAATTCACGCGGTAATCTAGAGACGTAGACGAAAAAAACAGGCACCCTCCCCCCTTGGTTTTACGGAAGTTACGCGACGGGGTACGCGAAGTCGACTTATATGTACGCTTTAAGGGGTATAAATTTCATCGAACGACCGCGGATAGCCGCTTAGAGTGCCTGCGGCTTATGGTCTCTAAGTCCGATCGAAGACGAGTACCGGTCATTCGTTAACGAGAATTTAGATTCAAGGAAATATTAAGACTTATGGGTAAGACGGGTAGTAAGCGCGCGAAATGTCCTCCCGCTTAACGTTGGTAATTGTAAGGATTAAAATTATACGAGCTTCCTCGGTAGTATTTTTCGAATGTCCAGTTAATAGAAATCATCGATCAACGACTATTATTAACGTGGTGGACAGACGTTAGGAGTTTCGTTTAAACGTTCCTCGGTTCTGGGAGAAGGGTTGAAAACCCGAGAGGAAGCATTTCACGGGAATCCGTGGGACGTTGGAATGGAAATCTGGCCGTGATTCTATCGTTTTTTTTTGTTGTTTCTTGCCGCGAGAGACAGAATTATGATCCCGACTAGAGCGTTGGCGGCAGGGCCGTGCCACGGGGTCTGCGTAGGCCCCTGCCGGTTTCGCTCCGAACGGTAGCCAGGATCGAGCCACACGTCTCTAGCGAAATGCAGGCCACGCGTGCATCCTGCCGGTGGTTCCCCAGAAGCCTTTGGAAATTGCGCACGCCCATTGGCGTGGGACGGTTCCGTGATGGATTCGACTGGTCGTGTCTGCTTTCGATTTCTCTGTCTTCTGTCAGATTACTCGGTAAGTACTCCTTTGTGCACTTTAATCGTTCGTATAGTGGTCATCTTCTTGTATGGACACACACCGGTTCCCATTCGTAGAATTATCGCATCGATCGAAGAATCTGGTGGGAAGATTTTCTTGAAACTCCATGGATGGAGTCTTGAAAATGTTATGAGTCTGTTGAAAATACATTGATTTCTAAAAATAAAATTCTAGCACTACGTTTTTGTTATTGCAGCTTTCCTTTTGATATACATCCTCGTGATTCATGACATATTTGTGTGTGAATTCACACATTTCACCCACCACTGCCATATGCCCGTTTTCCAAAACGACATTTGTTATATAAACAATCTAACTCAATAATACAAATATTTCACCTTATGTTCATTTGAATGTGAAATTACTCGACAAACATATGATTCCGCAATGGAAAACCATAATTTAAGAATACTAAACTCATCCTTCCCATCATTCTTCATCTCATTCGCCACACTCGTACTTCACGCAACAACCAAGACGTACGTTCAACTAATGGAATTCGCTATCCCATGAATCAATGACGTACGAATAATCCAACAACCCCGATAAACGAGAAGATATCGTCTCTGGTCAATTTATCAAGGTCATCGGCACTCCAATGGGAACGTCGATAACGCGCGTATTATTAACAATTAATTAACGAGCACGTATTCGGCCGATCGTAAGAATTCGAGGCCTGCCGTGAGACCAGGATAACTGTGCTCTCTCCCACACCGGCACCCGTGGCGCGAGGATAAAACCGACTTTTCAGGCGTCGTGCACGCATATCTGGACGTGAGAACGACGGTGGTGTTTGACGACCGTGTAAAAAGCGCTCGGGGTTTTTAACCAGCGCGAAATAGGCCGACTGGCTCACCGATCGACAAGCCTATGCCTGAGTTTTATCAGCACCGATATACATGCATCAATATCCGCGAACGTCATTCGGTAAACATTCGGCGATGATGTAAGACGATCGTTCAGAGGTTTTTCCGTTTCTTGATATATATAGGTCGACACAGTTTTAGTTGTTGCGTCACACGGAGAGAACGAGTGGTTCGAGATTATTCAAAGCTTCGTTTGTCTACGGCGATACGCGATCGTGTTGTATAAGGATTTCCGTTCGCGAGACGGTGGGTAGGAAAGTAGAACTCTTTTTACGATTCAGAGCGATTACGTAAAATCGAGGTTTTTAATAATCTTATTTTCGTGTTTCTTAATAGTGTCTTATCGTATGCTAATGGTCGTGCCATTTACTAGTCGCTACTGGGCAATTAAATTCAGTTTTATGTTGCGCATAAAATCTGATAATCTCGAGCATTTTTTGCCACGTTTGCGAAACAAGGATTGTCTGATAGGGTAACGAATGTGCAATAATTCGATTATCTCGGGACTACTTGATTTTATGTACGATAGTTGTAACGTAATATTCCAACGTTATCATTTGTCTAGTGACTGTATACCATCGACACTACAAAAAGTGTAGTTTAATGATAGAAAAACGGCCAAGATCTGATTAACAATTTCCACAGAAGTAAAATTAATATTAATAACCCCTATCACTTTCAAGCTAGGTAAAATTCTTCTATTTTCCGTAAAAGTAGGCTCCGCATAAAATCGTTAAATAAAATCGTACAACGAAAACAAGTAAGAATGCATGACAGTAGGAAACACCTCGAAGCTTCCTTTCTCAAAGCAAAATGTCGCCATTCGAAAGTCTTCGCAAGGTCGCATCCAAACCAGTGGTACCAAGCCCGCGACCGAAAAAGTTTCTCGGTCCCCGGTTGAACTTCTAAAATTTATTAAACACCGAAAAAAAGTGTTATACGCAGAAATTATCATTCGCGAGCTCGCGTAAATACTCGGTATTCTCGACGATACTCAGCCTGGCCTTATTAACTGGCGATCATTCACAAAAGGAAGCGAGGGACGTTCACGGGAGAGGGGACTTACGCGTTGCGAGGACGAAAGAAGGAAACGACAGGGACGTGAGTTACGTACGGGACGCGTGGTGGCGGTCAAACACGGAGAAACGGATCGTAATTTCGTTCGGTTCGGGCCGGAGGAACGACGGCGATCGAGGGCTCTCGTGTTCCCTTTCGAAAGTCCCGGGCCATAACTCGAGGCGCGCGCACGCCGAGGGGCCCGACGTTCTCGCCCGGTTATGCATGAAACATTAAGGCCCGTATTACATCGGCTGATTAACGCGCGCTTTCACACGGGGAACGCGCTCGAACGAATCAACAATAACACGGCCGGTTGCCAGTTCGGAGAATTAATTTAGCATCGTCACCGAGCCGGCCCAGACCCCAGATAGGGCCCCGCCGGATTTATCCCCGCGGCGTCGCGAGTTTACGCGGCGCGTATTCGCCGTAAATACGGAACCCAACACCGCGCGCGCGGATCGCGAAACTCGTCGAATTACTCGGGTTTCAGAAGTGAACGATGCCACCGGCACAATTTCCCCCTTTCCCCCTCGACGGGAGTACATCGTCGGTGGATCTTATCGGTCGATATCTCGACCGACGGAGTCGCATCCGTGAAATGCGATCGACGCCGATCGTGATTCAATTCCGTGGCGATTCCCGCCCCGTTCCATCGACCGTCTACGCCTCGACTATCGACGGAGAAGTAAAAGGGGGAGGAGATCGTGGAAGATAGTTTCTCGAGATCGTGGAATAGACCGGAATGAGAAGGAAAAATTGTGCTCGTGTAATTTGTTATTTAACATTCCGGGCCCGGTACTGTAGCAATTATTTCGCGGCGATGGGATTCGATAGCACACGGCCCCACGCTTTCATCCAGGGCCGTTTTACGACACATCGAATACTCACCCTTCCACCGTCCATTTGTTGCCCAAGTGGAGATTATCTATCTACATATTTCTCCGGACTGCGAGATCCCTGGGGATACTTGAAATGATCGGTCGGAGCATATATCTCCGGCGAGAAGGAAAAAATCGGAGATAGCGAGCGTGTCCGATCTATCGATCGAGTGATACGCCATTGTGTTTCTCTAATTCGTTCCTCGGCGCACGTATTTAATCGCGATCGCTTGTGAATCGTGCGCCGGGATCGACGATGGCCTTGTCTGCACGGAAGTGTCCCCCTCCGATTTTGATAAAACTTCGTATGTCTGTTAAGCAGTGAAAAATAAGGGATACGTATTTTTTCTTATCGGCTGAGACGCGACTTTAAGGGGTGAAACCACCCCTCGAAGTTTCGACCCGAAAGTACTATCTCGAAAACCAGAGGAGATACATGAAAACTTCTAATGGACGAAGTTTCCGGTTTTTTATGTAGAATAAAATGGTGCTAACAAATTGTCCAAAATGTAATTTGTTTATAAGTATAAAAAACTTTCGGATCGAAACTTCGAGGGCTGGTTTCACCCCTTAAAGTTGCATCTGAGCCGATAAAATAAAATACGTACCCCTTATTTATGCCTGCTTAACAAACATACGAAGTTTCATTAATTCATTTCATTAATTTCATCTTGAAACAAAATTCGTGTAAAACAAAGAGCTTGTCCAGCTTAAGCGGCACTGTCTAAAACCTCGTTCCTACCACGACTGTCCCACCGAAACAGAATTCCTCAGAGACACCGCTCGGGGCAATGCACGCATCCGGAAGTGTGGCGACGCGGGCACGCAGGTACCACCGATCGAATAAATTCGTCCCCGCGGAATAGGTCGCCGCTCGGAAACGAGGAAAGGCTCTCAAGACGGCGGAATCCCAGCGGTTCGTTCCTCCCACGGTCGCATCGCAGGCCTTATCTGTCCCGCGTACGCGCTCAAATGCGTCGAAAAAGAATCGACCAGGCAGGCGGCGAGCGTACACACGTACAAACTGTACGCAACAAGCATGCTCGCGCCGCGTCGCGGT